>NC_079230.1:28662963-28759687 GCF_029633865.1 Lampris incognitus
GAGTGGAGAAGAAGCATACTGGCTATACATACAGAGGTATAAAGTTGATCAGCCACAGCATGAAGATATGGGAAAGAGTAATAGAAGCTAGGTTAAGAGGAGAGGTGATGATCAGCAGCAGCAGTATGGTTTCATGCCAGGAAAGAGCACCACAGATGTGGTGTTTGCTTGAGAACGTTGATGGAGAAGTATAGAGAAGGTCAGAAGGAGGTACATTGTGTCTTTGTGGGTTTAGAGAAAGCATACAGCAGGGTGCCGAGAGAGGAGGTGTGGTGTTGTATGAGGAAGTGGGAGTTGCAGAGAAGTATGTAGGAGTGGTGCAGGATATGTATGAGGGAAGTGTGACAGTGGTGAGGTGTGCGGTTGGAATGACAGATGGGTTCAAGGTGGAGGTGGGATTACATCAAGGATCGCCTCTGAGCCCTTTCTTGTTTGCAGTGGTGATGGACAGGTTGACGGACAAGATCAGGCAGGAGTCTCCGTGATCTATGATGTTGGTGCATGACATTGTGATCTGTAGTGAGAGTAGGGTGCAGGTGGAGAAGAGCCTGGAGAGGTGGAGGTATGTACTGGAGAGGAGAGGAATGAAAGTCAGAAGGAGCAAGACGGAATACCTATGTATGAATGGGAGGGAGGACAGGTCAACTGTCCAAAGTAACGGGGAGTGCAGGAGAGAGGTGAAGAAGAGAGTGCAGGCAGGGTGGAGTTGGTGGAGAAGAGTGTCAGGAGTGATGTGTGACAGAAGGGTACCAGCAAGAGTTAAAGGGAAGGTTTACAAGATGGTAGTGAGACCAGCTATGTTATATGGTTTGGAGACAGTGGCACTGATGAAAAGACAGGAGGAGGAGCTGGAGGTGGCAGAGATGAAGATGATAAGATTTTCACTGGGAGTGATGAAGAAGGACAGGATTAGGAACGAGTATATTAGAGGACAGCTCAGGTTGGACGGTTTGGAGACAAAGCAAGAGAGACAAGATTGAGAAGGTTTGGACATGTGTGGAGGAGAGATGCTGGGTATACTGGGAGAAGGATGCTGAATATGGAGCTGCCAGGGACGAGGAGAAGAGGAAGGCCAAAGAGGAGGTTTATGGATGTGGTGAGGGAGGACATGCAGGTGGCTGGTGTGACAGAGGAAGATGCAGAGGACAGGGAGAGATGGAAACGGATGATCCGCTGTGGCGCCCCCTAATGGGAGCATCCGTAAGTAGTAGTAGTGGATTCAGTTTTTCAAACAATAAAACAGTCTTTCAGCAATTTAAAAAATTGATAAATTTGCTTAACGGTTCACACAGCAACCAGTACTTGGTCATGTATAAAGGAGGTCTCCTGTGGAAGCCCTGGCACATGAGCGAACAACGGAGGAGACTGAAGATGGCGCTACAAGGAGAAGAGGTAGAATTAGAAGAGGGGTTTAGATGGGGAGAAGGACGAGGAGAAGGGAGAGAAAGAGGGCACGGGGGAGGGGAAGACACGGAGGGAGAGGAGAGGCAGTAGGAAAACTGGTGGAGGGAGCAGGAGGAGTGGGGAGAGGAAGAGGGCGGAGAAGGAGGGGTCTCAAATGAATTGAGAGCAAGTTTAACCGACCATGTCCTCGAACATGGAGACGTTTGTTGGCGGATCGGTCGTTTAATCACCGGTTATTCTGACCAGGAATCTTCTGCTTTTGACTCCTTCAGGAAACTTATTTTGGGGTTTTTCCGCATTGTCCCCTTTTCTCCCTGTTTCGGTAATGACTTGTCCTACTTAGTGAGTTTTCATGCTCCTTTTTTAGGTTTAGTCTTTTGCAAATGCAGGGAACAACGTGCTTCAGGTGTAGGCCTCGTCTCAATGTAGGTGCTACGTGACACCATGACTCAATTTCTAAGCTAAAAATGCAACATAAAATCTCGTCTAATATTTATATAATGCTTCGTAGGCCCGCTTTAGGGTATACAGGAGCATACATATAAGGAGGAAGACCCCAAAAAATATCAAAGATCTTTTTGGAAATCAGCTCACATGTAAAATATATGGAAAAACAATTCAAATACAACCACAAATGAATGTGATGTAAAACAAGGTGCTTTAGCAACGTTTTTGGACGAGGCAAGATGGGGAAGAGCTTGGGGTGATTCAAGCATCTTAACCCTCTAGATCAGTGGTTCTCAACCTTTTTGGGGTCCTGGACCCCCTGCGTATTTTTGATCTACCCTGAGGACCCCTCCACCTGATCTTGGGGGAGGGGGGTTGCAATTTGATAGAAACAGTAGAAACTGCATTTTAAATTGCATTATAGCATTTATTCACTCTTTGGGGCAAAAATAAGAGCTTTCAGTTGTAACTTAGATATAGTTAACAAAACAGAATTCTTATGCAGTAACTTTCAGATATATGTAACAAAACAGAATTCTTATGCAGTAACTTTCAGATATATGTAACAACAGAATATATATTCAGTAACTTTCAGATATATGTAACAACAGAATATGTATTCAGTAACTTTCAGATATATGTAACAACAGAATATGTATTCAGTAACTTTCAGATATATGTAACAACAGAATATGTATTCAGTAACTTTCAGATATATGTAACTAAACAGAATATGTATTCAGTAACTTTCAGATATATGTAACAACACAGAATATGTATTCAGTAACTTTCAGATATATGTAACAAAACAGAATATGTATTCAGTAACTTTCAGATATATGTAACAAAACAGAATATGTATTCAGTAACTTTCAGATATATGTAACAAAACAGAATATGAATTCAGTAACTTTCAGATATATGTAACAACAGAATATGAATTCAGTAACTTTCAGATATATGTAACAAAACAGAATATGTATTCAGTAACTTTCAGATATATGTAACAACACAGAATATGTATTCAGTAACTTTCAGATATATGTAACAAAACAGAATATGTATTCAGTAACTTTCAGATATATGTAACAAAACAGAATATGTATTCAGTAACTTTCAGATATATGTAACAAAACAGAATATGTATTCAGTAACTTTCAGATATATGTAACAACAGAATTGTTATGCAGTAACTTTTAACAATGCAAACGGGAGCGAGATCTCTTATTAAAATACAATAAATTACACTTGTGAAACAGATGTAATTAGAGAAAAAAGTCCCGTTACCCTTTATAGTTTAGGTAGATAAAGGTCTCAGTCACATTTGAGTAAAATAATCCTATTTCTATAAATGTCATAGGATCTTTTTTTTAAAGATATTTTATTTTCACGGACCCCTTGCAGTTACACCACGGACCACTAGGGGTCCGCGGACCCCCGGTTGAGAAACACTGCTCTAGATATTGCAGTTTCAGGTGGTTTATAAGAAATCAAAATTAAAAGCAATTTTAAAAATGAATGGCTGATCAAATGTATTGTATCAGTGGTTTTTAGTCTGGTCTTCGGGTAGAACTGATGGTTTTCTATTCTGCCAAGTGTTATGGGTGTACACATGTGTGCGTGTGTGTGTGTGTGTGTTTGTATATATATATATATATATATATATATATATATACTAGAAGAACCCCGCTACAATGTAGCGGTTTGGTTATCCACCCGTCTAAATCTCCCTCCTCTTCATCCTGCCAGCTAACCGCCTTCCCTCTGCCCCTAAACCCCCCCCCACTCCAACTCCCTCCCCCATATGCTCAGAATCATCTGAAATGCAGAGAAAAGTGGTTTTTAGCCATTTTTAGAACATGCATATTTTGCATAATTATGCATAATTATTATAATCATTTTAATTTTCTGCTATTTTTCTGGTCCTCTCTGGAACAATACCTACCACCTCCAAAAACAATTAGGATCATAAGTGCATTTTTGCAAAAAATGCATATATTTTGCATAATGCCAAAACACAAGGTGAAAAAAATCAAAGATGCTCAGAATCATCTGAAATGCCAAGAAAAGTGGTTTTTAGCCATTTTTAGAAAAATGCACATTTTGCATAATTATGCATAATTATGCATAATTTTAATTTTCTGGGATTTTCCCCTTACTCTCTGAGACAATACCTACCACCTCCAAAAAGAATTAGGATCATAAATGCTTTAGTTTTCGGTCTCGCTATCTACACTAACTAACACACACACACACACACACACACACACACACACACACACTAACACCACACACACACACATTACGAAAATATGGGGGTTGATACAGACGCACACACACACACACACACACACACACACACACACACACACACACACACACACACGAAGGTGTCTTTTAATGTAAGGCTGTGTTAACTTTTCCTCAAGGACAATAAAGGATCTTATCTATTTATCCATCTTTATTTATTTTTCTAATTAGGGAATTAACCATGGGAAAGAAAATGGGCAGCACTGGTGGAGGAACGGAACTGTGTAACATCATGCCTGGTTTCTGCAGGGCATCGAAACCAGCTGGGGTTTGTTTCTCTTCATGTCCTGTATATCTTGGATGAGGCAGCGTGTCTTAAACGCCAGATGGCATTTTTCAACATATCTTTGCAGAGTGTCTTTGTTGACCGACAATTTCCAAGACGATAGCTCCAGCATCCCCGCTGGATGGACGTCAGTTTTGTCTTCTGTCTGGTCTGGTTTACCTCTTCTTTCTAACCGCGGGGGGTCTTATTTGCCTGGGCCGCTGACGTCCTCTGTTCCCCATTGGCTAACGGATCCACGTGGTTCCGCGATGAGTCTTCCTATTGGCTAACGGATCCAAGTGGTTCCGTTAGCCAATGGGAAGACTCGTCACGGTGGCGCGCGCGACTTGAATCAGGAAGCGACTCAAGCGTTTCCGGCCGCGGGGTTTGTTTGGAAAAGGCTGCCGCTTTACTCCGGCGAACGAACTCGGTGGTACCTGCAACGTTATCGTTTAACGCCATTACAGCCGCGATGTCTGCCGGACTCGACCCTGCGAGTCCGCCTTCTCTTGGAAAAGGAGACAATTTGCATCAGCAGGGTGAGCCATATTTACGCTACACTAGGATTAGCTAGCAAACTTCGTGAGCTATCAGTCGTGTTAGCTTAATGGTTGTAGCTTGCTGAAAGGCGCAGGCGCGGCGTTTTGTTGATGACGTCAGATGGTCGCGTGATGAGCTACGTAGGGAAGCGCTGCAGGTCACCGTGAAATGTCGCACCCTTAACCTTTAACGGGAAGCTAATCAGGTCCATGTTTCACTGCTAGCTAATGTTAAATGCATGAGCAACGACACGTTTGGGCCATTGTCTTCAATTCAATCATAGGTCTCTTTTCTTCCACCTACAACAGTCCTGGCCTCCTTCCCACTTTGTGACGTCACAGAGGATGACCTAACCCAGAACCCCCGGTTCTGCAAACTCCTGGCCACCCTGTCGCAACACGTGGACCACACCGGTCTCACCATGGCACTTAAAACAGAGCAGGAGAAGGTACGTCAAGTGTAAGACACGCGTGTCAAAAACCATGACAGACAAGCTGTCTGGTGTAGTTTGACATGTCGAAGTTGTGTCTCGTTTAGACCAGACACTCAAGTCATGGGTGGAATTGTTGTGGTTAATTGTGTCATTAGGCTGAGCAGAAGCTGCAGAACCAGAGATGTCGCTGGCTTCGCTCCGAGAGCCTCTACAGAGCGCTGCAGGAGATGATCCAGGAGCACTGTGTCAGGAAGCACCAAGCCACAGTACCCCCGGACCAGAACCTGGTACAGTAGCCATGCACTGTCAATATCAAAACAGCTCCCCTTTTGTTTGTCATTTAAACCAGGGGTGTAAGAAAATATAGGTAAAGTGGACTGAAGCGGGGGGAGTACATCTGTTGCAATGCTGTGATTGCAACCATTCCCGAACCCTCCTTGAATAGCACACATGGCCATTATAACTCTCGTTAATGCTGGCGGCAATTTGCATATGAAACCGATCGTTTTCGGTCGTTATGCCCCTGTATTGTTTGTAAGGGTGGGGACACCTGCAGTCAGTTGAGTCTGAAGAGGTCACTTGGATGAGCGATGAAACGTTTCTGTCAATGAACGTGTCCAGATGAACGGATTCAACCTTCTGTGGTACTTAAAGTTGAGTATTGCGATGCTGTCTTTCACAAGATCGTACTAATTTTCTAAAGAGCTACATTCATTCTTAAAATTTCACACAAAGAGATGTAACGACAGCGCCACTTCATTGTGTTGTTTTCCTTTCAGACCACCGTGTGACAGGTGCGGTATTGTAACAAGGCTGCACAAAATGACAACAGCAGCAGACATAGCTAGTGCCACACTATCTTTAGCTCCAATTACTCTGATCCATTGCCAGAATAACCCCACTAGGGGCCCTGGGGGAGGGGGGGTGGTTACAGGTCCCAACCTGCCCGACTGATTGTTTACTCTATGCATGTACAGAAAGCCCCTCTTAGAGCCCCTATTTCATATATTATTATGCTTAAATCATGCGTATTTTCAAACAAAATTTGCATTTAATCAATTTACCACAAACAGTTGGCACCTTGTTTACCTGGGGTCTTTGGGGCCTTTGGAGGTAGGGGGATCTGGGGCAGTTGCGCACTTTGCCCAGTTGGTAATCCAGCCTTGCTCTGATCTTGTGTATATTGAGGTCTTTTCTTTATGATATATATGTGTTGGCCCTGTGATGGTCTGGTACCCTGTCTAAGGTGTCTTCCCCGCCTGCCACCCAGTGACTGCTGGGATAGGCTCCAGCATCCCGTGATGACCCCGGTTGGGATAAGCGGCTTGGATAATGGATGGATATCTATATCTATCTATCTATATATAGATAGATAGATAGATAGATAGATATCACTTTTAAATTTTGACAAAATATTGTAATATATCAGTATTTGTAGTATCATAATATATCACAGTATATACTCATGATACAAATCATATTGCCAACGCCTTGCCAATACACAACCCCAATTTCAACATAAAACGTCCTGACTTTCCTGAGAAGAAAAGATGACAGGAATAATTTAGCAACAACATGCTTGCACACATCTTAAATCAACGATTTCTCTGGTTGTGCATTTCTCTGTCCAGTTCTACGAGACGTTGGAGCGCTGTCTGAAGGTGGCTCAGTGTGTCAGACAGCTGGATGCCAGTGCCACAACAAGCCAAGACCAGTGCTCTATACTGGGGCTTAGTCCTCAACACGTGCTCGAGCTCATGCCCGCAGAGAGGGTGTGTCCTACCACTGCTCTTTCACTTGCATATGTGATATAATTTACTTGCATTTAATGGCTCAAGATTCACTGTTAGAGGTCTGTGTGCCCTCTCTGTGCCTTGTTTAATTTTAGTTTATATTTTTTTCCACCAGAATGTGCAAAGAATGAAACGGAGTCTACCCAGGGAGCTGGAGAAACATCTCAGGAAAAAGTCCTTCAGCCTTCTCTCCTACTATCAACCTGAATGGGGTAGTTAAACAGTCATTTACACATGGCAACTAATAAAATGCATCAAATCTTAATCAGTCATTTTGACAGCATAAAGTAAAGGCCTCTCACATCCCAGTTTTAATTGATGTGGACGTTACCCCTTTGTTTCTCTGGGTTTCTCAATAGAGAGTGAAAGTGAGGGCCTGAAGAACATAAAGTTGTCTCATCTGTCAAGCCAGCTGCGCAACGAGAGAGAGAGAGCCAAGAGTCTGAAGGAGATCTGCCACAAGAACACTTTTCTCCTGCAGCGACAGACTCCGCTTTACCTCTCTGTGAGTTGTCTTTCCAATCATATGTAGTTATCTGAGCAGTTGGAGAAGTGGCTACTGAACTAGGTTTTTTACCCTGAGTCAGGCATGATCATGATTGACTCTGTAGGTTTTGCTCTTTGTAAATGACATCTGTGAAAGTTACAAAAAACGAAACCATACTGCAACTTAAAAAAAAAAAATCCAAGATGAAAATGTGTATCTTCATATCAGGAAAAATATTGATGGTTTGGGTTGTTTTTTAGTCATATGTGGCCTTCAGAGTTTCTAAGACCAGAGAGCTTAAGTTTTAAATTCATTTTTAGAAGTCTTAATATATCAGTCACTCCTGGTGCACTGTCACAGACCTACATTCAAATAGGTCTAAATTTATTTATTTAGATTTTGAATTGGCTTACCACTTTATTCTTACTGCAAGCAGAAAGGTTGTAAATATGCCAAATGAGTAAATGTAAATATTCTTAAAAAGAATATTGTGAAAGTTGAAGATACCTGAGTGTGGTTGCTTCTTTCTTAAAATACACAACATTCTGATTTCATGCGTGTCTTTGCCAACGGATTGTCTTTTTCTGTCCAGGAGCTGATAAGGTGTATCCAGCTGCTCCAGTCTGTCATCTTGGACCACAGACTGAAGATTCAGGCGGACCTGGAGGGCAAAAAGTTGGAGTACTTTGAGGGCAAATGTGAGCTGGTCATACAAAAGATCAAGTAAGGACTTATCAATAGTTTTTCCCACACGCATCAGCATTTGCATTAAAACCCGTCAATCATTAAAAGTAGGTTTGATTTCAGTTTGGTTTGCATCCACCATCTCGAAACAGGAAAATGAAGTAGGAATCAGGAAAGCGCCTGTGCTTTCTGTCCTTCAGTATTAAATTAAAGGTGTGCGTGCACATTCAGCGAGGGCAGATGCTGAACAGAAAAAATTCCCTAGAGGGTTGAAAAAAATTCATCCCTCTCTCATTTTAAATGCAAATCAGGCCACTAATGACCAAGTCCAGAATTCTAAATGACAGTAAAAGTTAAACGAGTGTATTGACGTTTCAATGCAAACAGTGAATTGAAAGGTTACAAGATACACTTTCCATGTTGGCTATTTGTTGTCGTCCCTCATCAGGACGGAGATGGCAGAGATCAGTCTGGACACATACACACCTGACACGATATCGGCCCATAAAAAAATAAGGTAAGTGCTCAGTTAAGTGTGGCCACACTTTGCCAACCAGTTGTACTTTTTTCTTTTTTTTTTCTTTCCCCATTCCAGTGTTTTGTCTTCACATGTTTAAACTTTTACTCTGCTGTTCAACTGGACCTAGTCCTGATCTCGTGACATACGTTCTTAGCTAGCTGGCCACCACCTGGTTCTGCTGTTGATAGCTGAGCCGTGCCCTGGAGAAGTTGAGTCTGTATTGTATTGCCTTGCCAAAGAGCGTTAAATCATTGCATTTGAGGACAGAGATGGTGTAACGTCTTTCTCAATTGTCGCTCAGACGCTCCAGGGGTTTTGGCTGGTGACCTTCGGGTCACTTCTTTAACACTAGAACAACCGAGCCGGTCATGATGACCGTTTTGGATTTTAAGAGTTTAATAACTTTGTGAAAGAAAAAAAGAAGAAGATACAGACCCCCCCCCCCCGAGTGCTCCTGAAATTGCATATATTTGCATTAAAATGAGTTTCAGATCAATTGCACAAAAAAGTTATAATAAGATCTACCTCTAACGACCATGAGCGGTCAAAATGACCACCTGTAATTCGCGCGTGTCATGTCACTATCTATAACGTGTTGGTCGCGTCGTTTCCTTCGTGAAGTTTGTTGCTCTGTCCTAGAAACACACTAGCATCCTCCAGTGCAGAGAAATAGTCTAAACTTGATTTTTGATGATCGACAACATGTCTGGTTACAGACGCCGTTACAGACGCACCATGACTACCACCGAGGCGTTGCAAAAATGTTAATTTTTGTGTCAGTTAGTTTCATAACAGACATGCTAACATATGTAATGCATTAATATCTCAACTGGGTATTTATCTTGACAGAATATAGAGTTTAAAAACCGGTGGCCATTTTGACCGCCCATGGTCGTTTTGGGTAGGAGTGAAATCCCGGTCGTTCTGGTGATAAACATGAGGCTTTGCTATCGTCATAGTGTAGCCTAATGCTCCATTTGATAACTTTATTTATGGTGAAGTATTCACTTTTAACTGCTGTTGATGTTATAATCAGGCTGTTCAAGATGCAGCAAGATATTCAGTTTAACTTGAGACTGTTTGCTTTCATCTATTCTCATCACTGGTGTAGTGGTAAATACAAACCCCAATTCCAATGAAGTTGGGACGTTGTGTAAAACGTAAATAAAAACAGAACACAATGATTTGCAAATCCTTTTCGACCTATATTCAGTTGAATACACTACAAAGACAAGATATTTAATGTTCAAACTGATAAACTTTATTGTTTTTTTGTAAATATTCACTCATGTTGAATTTGATGCCTGCAACACGTTCCAGAGAAGCTGGGACAGGGGCATGTTCACCACTGTGTTACACCACCTTTCCTTTTAACACCACCCAATAAGCGTTTGGGAACTGAGGACACTAATTGTTGAAGCTTTTTGGTGGAATTCTTTCCCATTCTTGCTTGATGTACGACTTCAGTTGCTCAACAGCCCGGGGTCTCCGTTGTCGTATTTTTGCGCTTCATAATGCACCACACATGTTCAATGGGAGACAGGTCTGGACTGCAGGCAGGCCAGTCCAGTACCCGCACTTTTACTACGAAGCCCCGCTGTTGTAACACGTGCAGAATGTGGCTTGGCATTGTCTTGCTGAAATAAGCAGGGACGTCCCTGAAAAAGACGTCGCTTGGATGGCAGCACATGTTGCTCCAAAACCTGTATGTACCTTTCAGCATTAATGGTGCCTTCACAGATGTGCAGGTTACCCATGATGCCATGGGCACTAACACACCCCCAAACCATCACAGATGCTGGCTTTTGGACTCTGCGCTGATAACAATCTGGATGGTCCTTTTCCTCTTTAGCCCGGAAGACACGACGTCCATGATTTCCAAAAACAATGTGAAATGTGGACTCGTCAGACCACAGCACACTTCTCCACTTTGCGTCAGTCCGCCTCAGATGAGCTCGGGCCCAGAGAAGCCGGTGGCGTTTCTGGGTGGTGTTGATATATGGCTTTGGCTTTGCATGGGAGAGTTTTAACTTGCACTTGTAGATGTAGTGACCAACTGTGTTAACTGACGATGGTTTTCCCAAGTGTTCCTTAGCCCACGTGGTAATATCCTTTACACAATGATGTCGCTCTTTAATGCAGTGCCGCCTGAGGGGTCGAAGGTCACGGGCATTCAGTGTTGGTTTTCGGCCTTGCCGATTATGTGTGGAGATTTCTCCGGATTCTCTGAATCTTGTGATGATATTATGGACTGTAGATGATGAAATCCCTGAATTCCTTGCAACTGTACGTTGAGAAACGTTGTTCTTAAACTGTTGGACTATTTGCTCACACAGTTGTTCACAAAGCGGTGAACCTCGCCCCATCCTTGCTTGTGAACGGCTGAGCCTTTCGGGGATGCTCCTTTTATACCCAATCATGACACTCCCCTGTTTCCAGTTAACCTGTTCACCTGTGGAATGTTCCCAACAGGTGTTTTCTGAGCATTCCTCAACTTTCCCAGTCTTTTGTTGCCCCTCTCCCAGCTTCTTTGGAACATGTTGCAGGCATCAAATTCAAAATGAGTGAATATTTGCAAAAAAAAAAAACAACAATAAAGGTTATCAGTTTGAACCTTAACTATCTTGTCTTTGTAGTGTATTCAATTGAATATAGGTCGAAAAGGATATGCAAATCATTGTATTCTTTTTTTATTCACGTTTTACACAATGTCCCAACTTCACTGGAATTGGGGTTTGTACTCTAGAGGGAAATGTCGCATAAGAAGTGATGCGTTTTACGTAAAACCTGTTACCCTTACAAGATGCCGGAGGCCTCGTGGACAATTCATCTGGTGATTTCAAATGTCATGTTCCTTTTGTTAATGTAGTTCATAAATGACACAAATCGTTAAAAATGATCCATTTGGGCATCCGGGTAGCGTAGTGGTCTATTTTTGTGTCTACCAACACAGGGATCGCCAGTTCGAATCCCCATGTTACCTCCGGTTTGGCCGAGCGTCCGTACAGACACAATTGGCCGTGTCCGCGGGTGGGAAGCCGGATGTGGGTATGTGTCCTGGTCACAACACTAGCGCCTCCTGTGGTCGGTTGGGGCGCCTGTTCGGAGGGGAGGGGGAACGGGGGAAAAGCGTGATCCTCTCACACGCTACATCCCCCTGGCGAAACTCCTCACTGTCGGGTGAAAAGAAGCAGCTGGTGACTCCACATGTATGGGAGGAGGCATGTGGTAGTCTGCAGCCCTCCGTGGAGCAGCAACCGGGACGGCTCGGAAGAGTGGAGTAATTGGCTGGCTACAATTGGAAGGGGGGGGGGTGTCAGTTACTACAGAGACCACTCCATAGTTTGTTCTTTTTCCGAGTTCCATGACACTTTTCCGGAAGATGTTAAAAGTGTAAATGTGCTCTTCCTCATCCTCTTGTTCTTCTCTGGTTGCTCCATGGCAGGGAAACGCTGGAGTCGAAGCTGAAGGTTTGCCGGGTGGAAAAGCAGTCTGCGGAAAACAAGCTGGCCTCGTTTGAGATCCTGGGTAAGGAGTTCGAGGCCCTGGCTGAGGAATACGCCAGATTCCGGCGGGAGATTGACATGAAGAACTGGGCCCTGAAGGAACTCTCCCACGATGCCAACTAGACAGGTTCAGAACCTGATGTGGGAATAAGACCAGCGTAACTATCGCTTTTCGCCCTACAGTCGCAATGGCTTTTGGACCCTTGCTGTATAAATGACTGATTTTTTTTTTTTTTTTTTTTTGAACTTACCATATTTTTAAGGTGTTACTAGATAATGGATCCTGATTTCTCACCATATTTTCATTATCTTGTCATCTATGTGTAAATGTTGCTTTTTGGGCACAAGCCGGCTCTGTTTAGGATAAACGGACATTGCTTTTCTCTTCAGCTTTCGGTTGAATCAACGGCTCATTCAGTGTCGTATAGTAATTATAGAAAAATAGTCACGCAAACCATTCAGAGTACTAAAATGCATTTTTTACTCATGCAACTCAAAAAGGAGTTATACTCTAACCTTACTTTCTTAGATTCTACTGTATGATCACACCCCCGAGTCTTCATAATCTCAGAGTTTCTGTATTTACACCAACACCGAGATGCTTTCAGTGACCAAGGAGGCTCAAGATCTATCCCAGTAACATCTCCAGCTACTGTAGTAAGTTGTATCAGTGATATGTGTGAGGGAGGAGTAAGAAACATACGATGATGAAGTTTCGGATGAAATGAATAAATTCCCTTGCCCCTGCTGTTACCATATTAGTATGCCACAGATGGCATCTTGTTTTTTTGTTTTTTTGCCCCCATTTTTCTCCCCAATTGTGCCCTGCCAATTACCCCACTCTTCTGAGCCGTCCCGGCTGCAGACTACACCCCTTTTCCACTGCATGGTACTGGCTCAACTCTACTCTACTCTGTTGGACTCGCTTTACTTTTCGGGGTTTCGTTTTCCACTGCAGATGGTATCCCCTCACGGCGAAGCCCCGCTGGTCATTTGTGGGCGTGTTGACTAGTTTTTTTTTTTTTAAGCTGTCATTTATATTTAAATAAATATAATTAATATACATTATATTTATTTTGTTTTATTTATTTATTATAGGGGTATTTTCACGTCATGTCACGCCGGAGGTGACGCGGGGATTCGAACCGGCATCTCTAATCGGTGCTCTTTATCCTCACATAGGCTGCCGTCACACAAGGGGGGCGATGCTGCCCTTGCTTTCATCATCATCATCATCATCATCATGCCCCTGCTTTACAACTGCTCTCGTTGACACGTTTTAATTTTCAACTCATACGAGCAATAGGGTCCAGCTGGGCCAGCGCTCTGGTGTCCACCAGGGGGCAGTCGAGCTGTAGGGAGCGTGCACTGTTGCCCAGGGAACGGAGCGTATGCACTGGGGTTGGAATATACCTCGGTGTTGAGCTTGGTATCGTTTTTGGCTGAATTTGACGTCCTCTTTTATCAGAGAAACTTACAGACCGATCAACAATATATCGTAAATCTGTTTATTTAAAGCAAAGCTGGGTCAAGGCTTTAGTCATAAAATGACATTTCCAGGGGAAAAAACCCCTTATGTATTGGTATTTGTGTCAGATGTAAGCTTTCATACTTCATCTGTGCATGAAATGGGGTCCAGATAGGCGAGAAGATGTGATTTCCTGGGGTGTCGGGAGTGTATTTGGTCTTTGGTGAAAGGCGCTGTGAGGCATAGGCCGGGTTGGAATACCGGTGGGCCCGGAATACCGGTGGGCCTGGAATCCCATAGCACAGCAGCGGCCTTCCGAAATCACGACATAAAAGCTTTCAAAATGAGAACTTTTCAGCACGAGCCCGGTCCACAGCCCCAACCCCACTTAAGAATTTAAGAATTGGTAATTAAAAAAAAAAAATCACGTTCTTGCAAAAGAAAATGTATTTCCTGTGGAAAGAGCAGGTTTATAATTAGGTTACGGGGCACTTAATGCCATCAGCAGTTGTTCAAAGGAGTTTCCATTTTGTTCAACCCCCCCTTTTTTTTAAGTATATTTGTTTCATATTTTCCAATTCTGTGTGGCCTGACTAATGGAAAAGCTGATCGTTAATGAGCCGATCACTAGTTTGTACCTGACATTAGTCTCCTTTGCTAAAACTGTGTTTTTGATTGTCTTATCGGTTATAAGTGAAATCTGTCAAATCAAATATATTAGGACCGTTGCTTGGAGAGAAATGCTTCTGAAAATCCATATTAAACATGTCTGTGAATGTTCTCGTTCACATTCTCATGTGGACATCCGTATTAACCAGCTTTCCCTTAGACACGCTCATTACTGTGGGTCGGTCGATTAACAGGCAGATTTAATTACATGCACAGATACACAACGCGTTCCCTTGCTCTGCATACAACAACAAGAAAACGACTCGGAGCGGCACGGTGGCGCAGTGGTTAGTGCGGTCGCCTCACAGCAAGAAGGTCGAGGGTTCGAGCCCCGGGGTAGTCCGACCTTGGGGGTCGTCCTGTGTGTGGAGTTTGCGTGTTCTCCCTGTGTCTGTGTGGGTTTCCTCCCACAGCCCAAAGACATGTAGGTCAGGTGACTCGGCCGTGCTAAATTGTCCCCAAGTGTGTGTGGGTGGGTGGATGTGGATGTGGGCCTTGTCGTGGCCTGGCGGCCTGTCCAGGGTGTCTCCCCGCCTGCTGCCCAGTGACTGCTGGGTTAGGGTGCAGCATCCCCGTGACCCTGAGAGCAGGATAAGCGGTTTGGATAATGGATGGATGGATGGACTTGGAGCTGAAAGTGAAAAGACGGTATACGATCTAACCGTGCTTCTCCTTGGCGTGGCGACCAAGTGGAGCACTGAGGTTTATAGTTGTGATACGGCAGCACAAGGAAATTGGGTTTGGTGGTGTTGGTGTAGCGCTGCATCACTAGAGAGCACGCACAAGCGCTAAGCAGGCCAGGAAGTCATTTTACCGGCTCAGGACTTTCCCCTCAGTCACTGTATACCTTCCATGAGGTCAGTGGGGTGGGGGTGGGGGTGGGGGTGGGTAAACCCTAGTCCCCATTGATTGCAACTGGGAAAACCACTAGTACCCTGTACTCCATCAGACCGGTGTTTGCAGCCTACGCCTCATGGCTAAACTTCGTTGAAGGGTGGATGTGGATGTTTCGTGTGGGCCTCACTGGAAATAGATTTAACACTTCTCTTAGTCAGGTCTGCTTTTTTTGGGGGGGAGGGGGGGTTGTGGTGCGGTGTGGGTGTGTGTTAAAATATATTCGGTGTACAGTCGGGTCCATAATTGACAAGGTTAGCTGCCTACGACAGCATATTGACGTTGAAATTAGATGATGAATACGAGCTCAAAGTGCAGACTTCCACCTTTAGTTCGCGGGTATTTGTGAACGGTGTAGGAAGTAGAGCACTTTTTATATGTGGGCCCCCCCCCCCTCCCCTTTTTTTATTTTCTAGACCCCCCCCCCTCCCTTTCTCCCCAGTTGTACTTGGTGAACTACCCCACTCTTCCGAGCCGTCCCGGTCTCTGCTCCACCCCCTCTGCCGATCCGGGGAGGGCTGCAGACTACCACATGCCTCCTCCCATACACGTGGAGTCGCCCGCCGCTTCTTTTCACCTGACAGTGAGGAGTTTCACCGGGGCAGGGGGGCTGTTGATTAGTCCAACTGCAACAGGGGTGAATACTCTTGCGATGCGAGGGTTTTCTGCCTGACGGACCTCAGCGTCTTGCCAGAGGGCAGAGTTTCAAAAAGGTGGCGTGCAGGGTGGAAGGGGTCGGACATGAACTTCCCTGCCCGCCTCGGGGTCCTGGGGCGGGCAGGTGCCGCCTCCCGTCTCTCATCGACCTCCGCCAAGCGGATGACACACTGCCGCCTGCCTTGATCCCTGGCGGTGGCAGCAGCATACCAGGCGGTGATGGAGGAGGTCTGTGATGGAGGGCACCTGGTTGGGGGGAATAGTGTAATCCTCCCCCACGTTGTGACCCCCCTGGCAAAGCTCCTCACTGTCGGGTGAAAAGAAGCAGCTGGCGACTCCACATGTGCCGGAGGAGACGTGGTAGTCTACAACCTACAACCCTCCCCGGATCGGCAGAGGGGGTGGAGCAGCGACCGGGACGGCTCGGAAGAGTTGGGGTGATTGGCTGGATACAACTGTGGAGACGAGGGGGGGGGAAATTTTTGAAAAAAAGAAGAAGTGACCATGAAGTCCGTCACAGCCAGAGAGGAAGCCGCCATTGGACCGAAAAAGACAAACCGGTCAGAGAGGGGGGGCAAAAACATCAGCTGTTGCCTAGTCAGCTGTTGGGCACATTGTTAAAAAGAAAGATGGCGCCGGTGAGCTCAGGAACACCAAAAAGGCCCGGACGGCCACGGAAAACCGTTGTGGTGGGTGACGGAAGAATTCTCCCCCCCCCCCCGGTCAAGAAAAACCCCTTCACAAGAGCTGGCCGGATCATGAGCACCCTGCAGGAGCTAGGCGTATCTGGGTCGAAGTCAACAATCAAGAGAAGACTTCAGAGTAAGTACAGAGGGTTCACCACAAGATATAAACCATTGGTAAGCCTCAAAAACAGGAAGAGCTGGTTAGAGTTTGCAAAAAAAAACAAAAAACAAAAAAAAATCTAAAAAGGCCTGTGCACTTCTAGAACAGGATGCTGTGGACAGATGAGACGGATCCACTTGTGGGAGAATGATGGGAAGGGGAAGAGTACGGAGAAGGGAAGGAGCCGCTCACGATCCGAACCGCCTCGTCTGTGAAGCCGGGTGGAGGTAGCATGGAGTGGCTGTGTATGGCTGCCAGTGGTACTACATGGATGCTGGCTGATCAAGCTTAAGTAGTCTCCTCAACAAGAGGGCGTCATGCTACGGCGATGATGCCTTCGAAGGGGTCTGAGCATCAGCAGAGATCCCACCCACCCCAACCGTGGGCCGTTCTCCCCCCTGCGCTCTGGGAGGCGCTACAGGAGCCTCAGAGCCCGCACGGCTTCTTTCCACAAGCTGTTGCCCACCTGAACCTGGCCTACCCACTGAATGTCTGTAGATATTGTTAAATATTTTCTACTCCAGATCTCTTTTAACTTATTTTTAGCTTTGGTCTTCATGTGTGTATGTCTTATACTGTGTTTGCTGTGTCTGTCTTGCACTGTTTGGTGAAGCCACAGCCCACATTTCATTTTTAACATGTGCCTGCACATTGTTTTTAATGACCATAACATTGAACTGAATGATGCTGCTCGACCTGTCTGGCTGTTTTTTTTCGATGTTTTTGCAGATTGAACGAGTCGACTGCCAGATCAAATACGATAGGCTTGAATTTCGACAGTCGCAAGGTGGAGAACAAGCTCCAGGACCAGGACAGCGGAGGGTGTGAGGCAGGGACTGGGGCAAATGACCAACCACGAGGCCAAACGCTCAGCCTGTAAGGATGACCCCGAGCCCTCCGATGAACTCGATGAATTCTGCTGTCCTTTAGATAACACCCGAACCCACCAGTAGAGTCCGCCTACAGCGGACCCCCCCCCCACCCCCGAGTCCACCTTTTGTGATTGGGGAGCATGAGGTCAGGTGTCTGCTGCGCAATCAGAACAGCGGGAAGGCTGCAGGCCCCGAACCCGTGTCCTCGGCCACTTTGAAAAGGGGTGCTGCTGAACTTGCTTCTGCTCTGACTTGTGTGTTTTTAATCGAGGATGTACGTGATCTACATCCTCTGTGCATAACTGTAGTCCACTGACGTCCGGTTTCTACCGCGGCGGTCATACCAGTGGCATATTTTCCGCGATGCCTGCGAGATTTACCTTTGGATAAATGTCGACGACATGCGCAGAAGTTGTCGACAAACTTTCCCCTGCACCTGCTGGCAAGCCGGTGAAAGGTTACAAGTTGTACATATTGTGGACGTACCACATACGTCCACATGTGTACATATACGTCCACATACATCCTCATAATTGTGGACGTAATAGCGCGCGCCAACAAACAGGAAACCGGTATGACCACTGCAGTAGAAACCGGAGGTCAGTGGGCTACAGTTACGCACAGAGTCGACTGAGCTCAAATTAACGTCGCGTGCACACATCTACACCCTGGCGTCCTACCCCCCCCCCCCCCCTCCAACGACTCCAGAGCTGCTGCTTCAATACTGCTGGAGTCATTCGGCAGCGCCTGACTTGAGGCGGCACCCCCCTGGCAAGGAAACTCACCCCCCCCCCTTTAACCCCTCTTCTGTCTGCCTTCTCTTTCAGAGAGAGACGCCCATAAACCTCCTGATGGTCCCAGACCGACCCTTCTCCGTCGGCCGTGACCCCTGACCTTCATCAAGGTTCGTTGTCTGCGTTCGCCCGTGCTGATCCCAAAACATTCCCACTTGTTTCAGAATTGTAGTTAACCCCCCCCCCGGGGTGTGTGGGGTAAACTCAGTCTAAGACTCGTTTATTCCTTCCGCCCATCAGAAATTCTCTAATTAGACCGTTTTTAATTTGGAGCTGGTCCTAAACAGCCTCATTATGTCTGAATGCGGACGTGTTTTCTCCGCGTCTCTTCAGCACGGCCTGGTATGGGTGAGTTTGTTTTAAAAAGGTGCTGCTGTAGAGAGGTATTGTTTTTATAGATGCTGCGGTTTGCACTTGACGCTGCTCTTTGCCGCAGCCCCACGCAGTGAATTCGAAGAGAAATGACTGTTGACTTCCTGCGCTGACCCCAACCCGTTGTACACATGCACACATACGCATGCACACATCTACCCATGCACATGTGCATGCACTCAGCTTGTGATCAAGTATCGCCACACGTGGGGGTTTTCGCGCCTGTCTGTCTGGTTTCCTTTAGCGTTTTGCAGATTGTTTGCAAGTGGCCAATGAATGCAGCATCGTGGGGTTATCAGACGATCGTCCCAAACTAATATGTCGACGCACGCTCAGCAATCCAGGTGAGAGACTCCAGGGAAGGTGAATCAGTTCATCTGGACACAGCGTTTACTGACAGATACTCGACCTATGCCCCCTTTTCCACTGCACGGTACCGGCTCAGCGCCACTCTACTCTACTCCATTCGACTCTACTCGCTTTCGTTTTCCCACTGCAGATACCATGCCCTCACGGCGAAGCCCCGCTGGTCATTCGTGGGTGTGTCGACTAGTTTTTTTTTTTTAAAGATTTTATTCATATTTAAATAAGTATAAATAAATATATTTGATTTATTTATTTATAGTGGTATTTCCATGTCACCTTTTAGTACTGGCTCAGCTCACCTGGAACCTCGAAGGAGGTGGTACCAAAAAAGGTTACCTGGTACCAGGTACTATCCCTTACTTTTGCCCAGTGGAAAACCGAAAACAAAACGAGGAGAGTGGAGTTGAGTCGAGCTGGTCCATGCTGTGGAAAAGGGGCATAAGTGACCTCTTCAGTCCCAACTGACTGCAGGTCAGTTAACAACACAGTGGCTTAACGACCCAAACCACCGACCAGTTTCATATGCAAATATGGGTGTGACTACGAACCAGAGTTTCAGTGGCCATGTGTGGTATTCACAGAGGACTGGGGAATGTTTGCAATCACAGCATTGTAAGATGGTGACAGATATACTACTACTACTACTACTGCTTTCGGCTGCTCCCGTTAGGGGTCGCCACAGCGGATCATCCGTTTCCATCTCTTCCTGTCCTCTGCATCGTCCTCTGTCACACCAGCCACCTGCATGTCCTCCCTCACCACATCCATAATCCTCCTCTTTGGCCTTCCTCTTCTCCTCTTCCCTGGCAGCTCCATATTCAGCATCCTTCTCCCAATATACCCAGCATCTCTCCTCCACACATGTCCAGACCATCTCAATCTTGCCTCTCTTGCTTCGTCTCCAAACCGTCCAACCTGAGCTGTCCCTCTAATATACTCGTTCCTAATCCTGTCTTTCTTCGTCACTCCCAATTAAAATTTTATCATCTTCATCTCTGCCACCTCCAGCTCCTCCTCCTGTCTTTTCATCAGTGCCACTCTCTCCAAACCGTACAACATAGCTGGTCTCACAACCATCTTGCAAACCTTCCCTTTAACTCTTGCTGGTACCCTTCTGTCACAAATCACTCCTGACACTCTTCTCCACCCACTCCACCCTGCCTGCACCCTCTTCTTCACCTCTCTTCTGCACCCCCCGTGGTGACAGATATATAAAGACCGAAACCAACGACCGTCGTCATGCATCTGTCTCCAACTTACACTGCGGTGATTGCAAACATCCCCCTATCCTGTGTGAGTAGGACACATGGCCTTTAAAACGCTACTTAGCGGTCACACCCATATCTGCATATGAACCTGATCATTGGTTTTGGTCATTAGGCCACTGTATTGTTTATAAGGGTGGGGATTTTTTTAAAAATTTAATTTAAAAAAATACAAGTACAGGAATCAACATAACAGCAATGTACACACAACTTCAACCAGAAAACAAACACACACAATGAACAAAACAGACTCCCCGTCTGAAATATAAAACGGTGCTCTACATAAGGAAAAAATACATAAACTGAATAAAAAAAATAGAGGACAAAAGAGAGAAATAAAATTGCATTAAAATTGAAAATGAATACAAGAATAAAGAAGGATTAAGTCACAGAGTTGTCAGAGGGTTCTTTAAAGATGTTGTCGTCGTAGTTTAACAGTTTTGTACTCTTGTCTTTTAATAATCTAATAGAGTTTAACAGATTCAAGTTCAAGCGGGAAATGTTCAAATAGGGTCGGCAATTAGAAAATTCAATTCAGTTCAATTTTATTTTCATTAAAAACAATGTGCAGGCACATGTTAACAATGAAATGAGGGCTGTGGCTTCACCAAACAGTGCAAGACAGACACAGCAAACACAGTATAAGATATACACACATGAAGACCAAAAGCTAAAAATAAGTTAAAAAAGAGCTGGAGTACAAAATATTAAAAATATCTACAGACATTCAGTGGGTGGCCAGGTTCAGGTGGGCAACAGCTTGTGGAAAGAAGCTGTTTTTGAGCCTGGTAGTGCGGGCTCTGAGGCTCCTGTAGCGCCTCCCAGAGCGCCGGGGGGAGAACAGTCCATGGTTGGGGTGGGTGGGATCTCTGCTGATGCTCAGACCCCTTCGAAGGCAGCGTTTGTGATAAATGTCTTTTATGGCTGGGAGCTGGGTACCGGTGATATGCTGGGCCGCCTTGACGACCCGCTGCAGAGCTTTCTGGTCTTCTGAGGTGCAGTTGCCGTACCACACTGAGATGCAGATGGTCAGGATGCTCTCTATGGTGCAGTGGTAGACGTTGGTGAGAATTGTGGGGGGTAGACGGGCGCTCCTCAGCCTCCTCAGGAAATGCAGGCGTTGTTGGGCCTTTTTCACAAGGGCCTGGGTGTTTAATGTCCAGGAAAGTTCCTCACTGATGTGGACTCCCAAGGAATTTAAAGCTGGAAACACGCTCCACTTCCACCCCATTGATGTATATGGGGGAGTGGCTGCAGCTTCTAGACCTCCTGAAGTCCACAATCAGCTCCTTCGTCTTCTGCACATTAAGGACAAGATTGTTGGTAGTACACCATGATGCGAGATGCTCAATCTCGTCCCTGTAGGCCATCTCGTCATTGTTGGTGATACGGCCAATGACTGTGGTGTCATCTGCAAAGAGGGAGAAAAGGAGGGGGCTCAGAACACAGCCTTGAGGGGCACCTGTGCTGAGGATCAGGGTGGAAGAGGAGTGGTCACCTAACCTAACAGACTGAGGTCTGTTGGTCAGGAAGTCCAGGATCCAGTTACAGAGGGAGGGGTTGAGGCCAAGGGAGAGGAGTTTGGCAGTTAGTTTGGCGGGGATGACAGTGTTGAAGGCAGAGCTGTGAACATCATCCGGATGTATGTGTTGATAAGTTCAAGGTGGGTCAGAGCAACGTGCAGGGCAGTGGCAATGGCATCCTCAGTAGACCTTTTTGGGACGGTAGGCGAACTGATGTGGGTCGAATGTGGGGGGGGGGGGGATAATGTTTTTGATGTGAGCCAGAACCAGTCTCTCAAAGCACTTCATGGCAATGGGGGTGAGTGCTATGGGTCGGTAGTCATTCAGACATGTGGATGTTGGTTTCTTGGAGACAGGAATGATGGAGGTGGTCTTAAAGCATGCCGGGACTTTAGATTGGGACAGTGAGAGGTTAAATACAGGTGTGAAGACCTCAGCCAGCTGGTCAGCACATTCCCGGCAGACTCAACCCGGTATGCCGTCTGGTCCGGCAGCCTTCGGGTTGTTCACTCTGCGCAGTGATTCTCTGACCTCTGCGACTGATAGTGAGCACCTGGTTTAGTGACCTCACTGGTCATCCAGGGTTTCTGGTTTGGAAAGGTGCGGACTGATTTTTTTGTTGTGACACTCTGTGTCTGCTTGTGTACAAATAATATTGCCAGTAAAATTAAAAAACGAACTCTCTCTCTGGGGTGGGGATACCTGCAGTCAGTTGAGACTGAAGAGGTCCCTTAGATGAGTGATGAAGAGGTCACTCACACCCTGTTCACACTCGGTTTTAAAATGCGTTTAGGGCGATCGGATCACAAGTGGACAGCGAGACACCGCTGTTTACACCTGTGTCTATCACGCGTCTCCAGATGCGTCCTGCTGACCACTTGTGATCAGATTTCGTTACTCCGTAGAAGGAGAAGAAGAAGAAGATTTCGTTACTGTCTACGTCACTTCCGCTACAAGGTCAAAGGGCTTCAGCCAAGCGCCAGATTCGCCGACTAGCTGTGAAGGCAACAGCTAATGTGTGAAGATGTTTCAAGCGCTAATATACATGTGGGGACTGTTCCAGCTGTTGAGGCTGGCAGGACTGGTTCTTCTGCCCAGATGGAGGTTAGGCGTCTCGTTCCACTTGTGCTCCGCCCACCTACACTCCCCTCGCTCTCCATTTTTTCGAAAGTTGGCGCGCTGTTACCAAAACAACCACCACATCCTGCATTGATGACGTGTTTTCCTGTGACGTCCTCGTCGGGGACGCGTCAGCATTTATGCTACAGAAGATATGTGGCCAAATGCGTCCCAGAGTCAGACCACCTCGGCAAGTGGTTTGAGGAACCGGTTCACAAAACGCGTTGGTGGTTGTTTGCACCTGTGTGTAACGCTGTCCACTTGTGATCCCATCGCACACAAAAAAAACCCCCGCACGTTTTAAAACCACGTGTATAGAGGGTGTTAGATGAGTGATGAAACGTTGTATCCACATGAACTGATTCAACTGTCTTTGAGGTTTCTCTGTAGTTGCTATCAAAGTGTCCATACCTTGCCACAATTTAACCAGACGTGTGAGCGTCACGTAAGCGCGTCCTAACCGTGTAATCTCGCCTGTTAAAACGCCGCCTCTTAACCCGTTCATCACCGCTGTGCCGACTCTGTCCGGACACAGCCGACGTAGGCGCAGTCTCCCTGCTCAACGAGCCCTGTCCACCCTGCTCAGCGAGCCCTGTCCACCCTGCTCAGCGAGCCCTGTCCACCCTGCTCAGCGAGCCCTGTCCACCCTGCTCAGCGAGCCCTGTCCACCCTGTCAACAAGCCCTGTCCACCCTGTCAACAATCACAACACTTTATTCATCCCCGAGGGGGAATTGGGTATCAACAGCAAGCTGTCAACAAGCCCTGTCAGATGGCTTCCTTCAGAGCAGACCACAACCCTTGGTTTTACACACACACACACACACACACACACACAGTCTCTCTCTCTCTCTCTCTCTCTCTCTCTCTCTCTCTCTCTCTCTCTCTGTCTCTCTCCCTCTTTCTCTGTCTGTCTGTCTCTCTCTGTCTGTCTGTCTGTCTCTCTCTTTCTCGCTCTGTCTGTCTGTCTGTCTGTCTGTCTGTCTGTCTGTCTGTCTCTTTCTCTTTCTGTCTGTCTCTCTCTCGCTCTCTCTCTCTGTCTGTCTGTCTCTTTCTCGCTCTCTCTGTCTGTCTGTCTCTCTGTCTGTCTGTCTGTCTGTCTGTCTCTCTCTCTCTCTCTCTCACACCCACACACTGAAAGGGACCCCTCAGTATGCGCTCAACACAAACACACCATCATGCATTCACACACGTTGTGAGACCCTAGGAACACATGACTCACACATTATTCAGGCCTGACACGTTTACACTACACATTGTTTACACCACACATTGTTTACACTACACGTTGTTTACACCACACATTGTTTACATTACACATTGTTTACACCACACATTGTTTACACTACACGTTGTTTACACCACACATTGTTTACACTACACGTTGTTTACACCACACATTGTTTACATTACACATTGTTTACACCACACGTTGTTTACACTACACGTTGTTTACACCATACGTTGTTTACACCATACGTTGTTTACACTACACGTTGTTTACACCACACGTTGTTTACACTATAGATTGTTTACACTACACATTGTTTACACTACACATTGCTTATGTAGCGCTATCTATCCTTTTTAACTGTCAAGGACAACGCTCCTGAGTTCTCTATACAACTCGGTATCTAATAAACTATTGAAGTATGTTAACTTCGCTTTTTATGTGTTTAAAGTATGTTCTAAAGGCTCTAAATGTCTTACAGTGTCATCTGGTAACTCCAACTAAAAAGGTTGACTACCCCTTTAAGGCAATCTAACATGGTCTAGACACCTCAATGTGTCACCGAGTAACTTATATTAAAATGGTGGACTAGCCCTTTAAGGTTGTCTCAACATGTCACTTACCATAGCCTAGACACCACAGGAATAAACACACATGAATAATCCACACTCACACAGGTACATAGAATTATATATACAAATGTATTATGAGTAATAATTATTAGAATGAATGAAAGTTATAAGCCTCAATGGCTAACAAGCATCTGCATTCAGATATACACAAATTAATCAGACTAACACATTAGCATACAGCTCAATAACCCTATAACTAAGCCGGCAATAAAATAAAAGAAAGTCAAACAGCCCTCTTCGCTCCCCTTGGGAGCCCGCACATCCAACTTGTACTCACAAAGAATGCTCCTCTTCGTCTCGCGCTTCTCACCGCAGCACAGCAGCGAACGTCAGGCAGGCAGCCATCCTAGCTAACTGGCTAGTTAGCCGTTAGCACCATCTCACGGTCGAACCGTGCGCTCGCCTCGGCAGCCCAACACGGCAACAGACGACTCCTTCTGCGTTCCTCGATGGTCGCATAAACCCACCACTACACTGTAACTGATAACGTTACTTCGCTAAACTAGAAGACGGCCCGACTCACTGTGGGGAGAGCCCCTCACCGCATCCAGTCCATTCGCCCGTCTGGCTGTGCTAGCAACGAACACCGACTGGCTAGCTCGCTCCGTAACGTCGCTGGGTCCACATATGGGACTGACGAGTAGTCAGTTTGTCTCCCAAGTCCACACAACAGTTCCCGGGATGGGTCTCGGTCAGACACCCTCACACATCACTGTTCACTAAACTTCAATTACATTTCTCTCACCGCAAAATAGCATAAAACAACTCGACATCAAACTGCTCTGTTTTGCTTACACAAGGGACGAGTGACCTCTTTCTCTCCCCGTTCAGTCTGCTCATATTCAAAAGGTATACAAAATAACAAACATAGGCCAAACTCTTATCTAATAGTGCAATGTCATATATCTAAGGCCTATAATTTAACCACAGGGTTACACTTACACTACACATTGTTTACACCACACGTTGTTTACACATTGATCTCTACAGGTGAGCACAACCCATCACACTTCATAGTAATCTGAATGATGGGTTTTTTCTCTTGTTTTTGACTCTTGTTCTGGATTCTGATTATCTCATTGTCTCTATTTTTTCTACTTTTGTACATGAACACAGGAAGCCCCGGTTGTATTTGGACAAATGAAACGTGATGGTTTTGATTCATATTTACTGCAAGTCACTGAGCTGTTCCCCAACCAGAATAATCAGGATATGGAGTCACAACATGAGACAGTGTGACTTACACAGCTCTGTATTTCCCCTGTTGGATATCCATCCATCCATCCATCCATCCATCCATCCATCCATCCATCCATCCATCCATCCATCCATCCATCCATCCATCCATCCCTCATCCGAACCGCTTATCCTACTCAGGGTCGCAGGGATGCTGGAGCCTATCCCAGCAGCCATTGGGCGGCAGGCGGGGAGACACCCTGGACAGCCCGCCAGGCCATCACAGGGCCCACACATGTTATAATACTGTAGCGAATTCTGGGGGCAGCCAGGATGCGAACCCGGGTGGCCCGCACCACAGGCAACTGCGCTAACCAGTCGGCTACAGGGTCCGACCTCTTAGCCGTCTGGTTAGCGAGTCTAGTCATCCACGGTCGTTACAGTACACATACAGTGTATAATACAATATCCTGTTGGATATTGCTTATCAGAAACCACTGGACATGTTAAAGGCTGCAGTTTTGTGTGTGTGTGTGTGTGTTGAGATTTTCGGTAATCGGGCGTCTTTGTGTAGTGGCTGTACTTTGTTGTCACTGATCCATTTTTCTGAAACTATGACAAGACCTGTTATTTATTTATTTATTTATTTATTTGGAATCACATATTAACAGCATTTTTACTTATTCATCTTTAGTAGGACACTTTTGCAAAGTGAACCGTCTTTTCGGCTTTTTACAGAGTGATTATAGAGCACAAAATGGCAGTAAGGAAAACCATACTTACATAAGCAAATGTCAACAAAAGAGGGACGTTTTGGGGAAATATCCAATTTCACTTGTCCCCAAATGTAGTCTCCTCAAGCCTCACGGAGAAGGTGACTCTTTCCATCACAGAAATGTCATGAATTACATCATACCCGTCTCTGTAGATGAGGTGCCTGCACTTGACTTATCTGCACTTTCAGTATGAGAAGTCGTGGTAGGTGGGACGGCAGTGGCCTCCTGGTAGAGGTGATTTGCTGTAGCAATTGCCAAAAGTTAATAACGAAATAATACATTTAATTAATTTAATTTAATTAAAAAAAAACATGAAATGACTTGACCCATAACAGATGTTCAAGAATATACTACGTGAGGATCATTATTCACATAAAAATCAGAACCAGAACCGTGTTTCTTGGCCACGTGTCACGCCGGGAGCAGCAACGGAGGACCCAAATGCGGACAGCGGGGACTGACTGGGCTCGAACAATGTTTTAATAGACAAACAAGCTTCCAGACGGCAGGGAAGGCTCGGGACAAGACGTGACGCATCCGGCTGGGCAACCCGGGGCAGTATAGACTGCTGGGGAGCCAGTCGGGGGAAAAATTATCATTATTATTAATGATGTTCATTGGCAGTTGGCAAACAACGAATTGGTGATTTACCACCAACAAACTGGTATGGAGTGCGGATCACCCCCCCCCCCCCAAAAAAACCAAACAAACAAAAACTCAAATCTTCTCAATCAAATGAGCTGCTGTGAGATCAGGGAAATTGGGTGCAGGTGAGCAGGGACAGGCAAGCCAATCAGGGAATGGGGAACAGGTGAACTTGATGACCTTGATGACCCAGACCCGCACACAGCCATGACCCCGTGTAGGGTGCACATCCACACAACACAACAGTCTTCACAGAAATATACCGTAGTAGAAAAACACAGAACCACTTGCTCCTAGTTAGACGTCGTGTACTGCTCACAGGTTCTGCCCACAACTGACCCTGCGGATAGGTAGCGCCGCGGCTGGCGGATACCGGTTAGGGCAGCTTAGACAACACATACCCTTGTATCTCTATAAAACCTTTGTACTCCCCCTGTTCGGGGCTCTCTCTCTCTCTCTCTCTCTCTCTCTCTCTCTCCTCTCTCTCTCTCTCTCTCTCTCTCTCTCTCTCTCTCCTCTCTCTCTCTCTCTCTCTCTCTCTCTCTCTCTCTCTCTCTCTCCTTCCTACCCTGTATGGGAAAGCCCGTTTGAAAACGCTGAATTAAACTCAGAAAGACAGGACTGACTCAGGATTTGATTTTATTTTCAATTAAAAAGTTTGCCACCACAAACCTGGCGTTGCTGGCAGGATCACTCGTGTGTGTGGGGGTGGGGGGTGGGCTTCTGGGACTCAGTGCGGCAGGCGACAGAGTGTGCACACCCTGAAGTCTGGGACTTCAGCCTCAACCGCCCCGCCAAGGAGGGTAGAGAAGTGGGGGCCCGATGTCTGAGGACCGGACTCGCTCACCGCTGTGATCCGAAGAACCAAGGGGGTAAACTACGATCTGTCCTTCCTGGTAAGATAAGTCTCCTACGGGGAAAAAAACCACATATACGTACACTACCGTTCAAAAGTTTGGGATCACCCAAACAATTTTGTGTTTTCCATGAAAAGTCACACTTATTCACCACCATATGTTGTGAAATGAATAGAAAATAGAGTCAAGACATTGACAAGGTTAGAAATAATGATTTGTATTTGAAATAAGATTTTTTTTACATCAAACTTTGCTTTCGTCAAAGAATCCTCCATTTGCAGCAATTACAGCATTGCAGACCTTTGGCATTCTAGCTGTTAATTTGTTGAGGTAATCTGGAGAAATTGCACCCCACGCTTCCAGAAGCAGCTCCCACAAGTTGGATTGGTTGGATGGGCACTTCTTTGAGCAGATTGAGTTTCTGGAGCATCACATTTGTGGGGTCAATTAAACGCTCAAAATGGCCAGAAAAAGAGAACTTTCATCTGAAACTCGACAGTCTATTCTTGTTCTTAGAAATGAAGGCTATTCCATGCGAGAAATTGCTAAGAAATTGAAGATTTCCTACACCGGTGTGTACTACTCCCTTCAGAGGACAGCACAAACAGGCTCTAACCAGAGTAGAAAAAGAAGTGGGAGGCCGCGTTGCACAACTGAGCAAGAAGATAAGTACATTAGAGTCTCTAGTATGAGAAACAGACGCCTCACAGGTCCCCAACTGGCATCTTCATTAAATAGTACCTGTTAGAGCCTGCTTGTGCTGTCCTCTGAAGGGAGTAGTACACACCGGTGTAGGAAATCTTCAATTTCTTAGCAATTTCTCGCATGGAATAGCCTTCATTTCTAAGAACAAGAATAGACTGTCGAGTTTCAGATGAAAGTTCTCTTTTTCTGGCCATTTTGAGCGTTTAATTGACCCCACAAATGTGATGCTCCAGAAACTCAATCTGCTCAAAGAAGTGCCCATCCAACCAATCCAACTTGTGGGAGCTGCTTCTGGAAGCGTGGGGTGCAATTTCTCCAGATTACCTCAACAAATTAACAGCTAGAATGCCAAAGGTCTGCAATGCTGTAATTGCTGCAAATGGAGGATTCTTTAACGAAAGCAAAGTTTGATGTAAAAAAAATCTTATTTCAAATAAAAATCATTATTTCTAACCTTGTCAATGTCTTGACTCTATTTTCTATTCATTTCACAACATATGGTGGTGAATAAGTGTGACTTTTCATGGAAAACACGAAATTGTTTGGGTGATCCCAAACTTTTGAACGGTAGTGTATATATATATATATATATATATATATATATATATATATATATATATATATATATATATATATATATATATAAGAGTGCACAAGGTTTTGGGAACCTAAAAGGAGAAAAAAGATTCTTACATTGTGTCCAACTTTGTATAACTGACGAGTTACTAGGGCAGGTGCTGATTAATCATTCAGTTGACTAGGTCAACAGAGATGTACTGGGTACAAATGGCATATTTATGATATGATACCATGTTATGTTGTGTTAGGTTATGATACTAAAACATTTTAATAGCTCAGTCTGAGTTGTACTATTTGCTAGTTTATTATTGTTATGGACAGATTTTGTTTGTATAATAAAGGTGTTAATAAAACAAAAACGTGTGGAGTCACCAGCAGCTTCTTTTCACCTGGCAGTGAGGAGTTTCACCAGGGGGACGTAGCGCGTGGGAGGATCACGCTATCCCCCCCCAGGACTGGACAACCCCGGGACTGGACAACCCCGGGACTGGAGAACCTCGGGACTGGACAATCCTGGGACTGGACAACCCCAGGACTGGACAACCCCGGGACTGGACAACCCCAGGACTGGACAACCTCGGGACTGGACAACCCCGGGACAGGACAACCTCGGGACTGGACAACCTCGGGACTGGACAACCCCGGGACTGGACAACCCCGGGACTGGACAACCCCGGGACTGGACAACCTCGGGACTGGACAACCCCGGGACTGGAGAACCCCGGGACTGGACAACCCCGGGACTGGACAACCCCGGGACTGGAGAACCCCGGGACTGGACAACCTCGGGACTGGACAACCTCAGGACTGGACAACCTCGGGACTGGACAACCCCGGGACTGGACCTGTTAAAAGGCAACTCTCACAAACCAGCCACTGTGAAGATGAAATGTGGCGTTATGTGCAAACCTCTCCTCTGTGCTTTCTGATACCCACAAGCAGGTTAAAGCAGTCCTTCCCCAGCCAGCAACCAGACCACTACTTGACTTGAGGCCAGGGGACTGTATAGTGATGAAGGACCTAAGAAGGAAGTATTGGAAGCAACGGAGGTGGACCGGGCCATTCCAAATCCTACTGGCAGCAGAAACAGGAAAGGAACACTTTATTTGTCACTTCATTTCATGTACTGGGCGGCGTGGTGGTGCAGTCACCTCACAGCATGAGGGTCCTGGGTTCGAGCGCCGGGGTAGTCCAACCTTGGGAGTCGTCCCAGGTCGTCCTCTGTGTGGCGTTTGCATGTTCTCCCCGTGTCATGTTCTCTCCCTACAGCCTGCCGAGCGTATTAAACCGAATCTTCAGTCTGGCCTGGCCACAGTTGTGGCTTCTAACGCTGCACACAAATGTGAAAATCATGAAAGCGTTAGTGATGTATGGAAGCACTGGTTTGATCGGGTAAGGAGCCGTGGCTGCAGATTCAACCAGAGGAGCCATGCGCCGCCCCTGCGTTGTCGGTATAGGGTCTTAAACGTCCGTCAAGTTCATGACTTCTGCAGAGGAGAGCTGAACATAAGAGCAGGATGGACGGATGGATCGTGGATGGGTTGTTATATAAATGCAATCCATCCATCCATTCTTCCGTCTTTACAGCCAAGGCCGTTATGGAGACGTGCGGCGGTACCATGATGCTATCATTGACTCGGCAGAATCTAGATTCTTTTTGCGCTGGCGTGAAGTTAAATTCAACTCATTGGGTTGATATCTCTGTGAACCATCAGCAGTGGGCTAACCACCACTTGCATTTCCTTTGTGAGGTTTCTCTCTCTCTCTCTCTCTCTCTCTCTCTCTCTCTCTCTCTCTCTCTCTCTCTCTCTCTCTCTCGTAATGGAATGGAAAAAAAAGGTTGGTTTTTTTTCCTTCTCTTCATATAGAAACCACAACCAAGTCCCCGCCCATCTGCCCATCTCTCGTACCTTCATGGTTTGGTCTCTTGATAAAAAGCCTTCATCATCATGATGTGCTGCAGATAATCTGTTTGTGGTGGTTGCAGAGTCACCCTGGTCTCCAGCCGTACTATCTCAGAGCAACACGGAGCCATGCAGGCCAGGCACTTGTTTCTGTTCACCGTCCTGGGAGCGGCGCTGTTCACGCTGGCGATGGCCAACAGTAAGACCACCTTCACTTTTGTATCTTTTTGTTGTCCTTTACTGAGCGATGAATGAGACTGCCTGCTAACTGTGTTGGGCCGTGTGTTCTGAAGATGCCAGCGGTCCCGAGAGCTGCTGCTTCAAGTTCTTCACCAGGAGAATAAACGTAACTCTCATCCGCTCCTATACCATGACCGACAACAGGTGTCCGAGGATGGGCGTCATGTAAGTGTTAGAAAGACATGTTTTCTTTCACATAAATCAGGTTGAAATGTAATCCATTATTATTATTATTATTATTACTATTGTTGTTATTATTATTATTATTATCATCGTTATCATTATTATCATTATCATCATCATTATTATCACCATCATTAATATTATTGTCATCATCATCATTATTATTGTTATTATTATCATCATTATTATTATTATTATCATTATTATTATTATTATCATCATAATTATTATTATTATTATTATATTATTACTATTGTTATTGTTGTTATTATTATTGTTATGATTATTATTACTATTGTTATTATTATTATTATTATCATCGTTATCATTATTATTATCATTATCATCATCATTATCACCATCATTAATATTATTATCATCATCATCATTATTGTTATTATTATCATAATCATTATTATTATTATTATCATTATTATTATTATCATCATTATTGTTAATATTATTATCATCATCATTATTATTATCATTATTATTATATTATTACTATTGTTATTGTTGTTATTATTATTGTTATGATTATTATTACTATTGTTGTTATCATCAGCATTATTATTATTATCATCATCATCATCATTATTATCATCATCATTATCATCATCATCATCATTATTAATATTATTATCATCATCATATTATTATTATTATTATCATCGTTATTATTATTAATATTATTATTATCATCACCATTATTATTATTATTATCATCGTTATTATTATTATTATCATCATCAGTATTATTATTATTTACAAATCCCCAGCTGACACCGCAGCTGAATGTACTTTGATCATGTTTTTGTCTGCACAGTTTCGTGACGGAGAAGGGCTTCAAAATCTGCGCCAGTCCGAGGGAGACCTGGGTCCAGCGCGCCCTGAAGATTGTGGATGAACGTACCTTTTAATAATCACATTATCCAGCGTTAACGGCCTTTCTCAACTTTCCGCAAAATGACCCGGGACGGGTAACAGCTAATACTGCCCCTCCTGCTCTGGGTGGCTGATTTTAAAATGCTCTTCACGTGAAACTGTAGCCTCTGTGGGTGAACTGACGTGCTTAATAAATGAACGGAAGCCTGGTTGGTGTTCTCCTGTCTGTTATGCGTGTGGGGGTGTTGCTATACAGCTGCACGGTGCAACAGAATCTGGTGTTTTCCATATAGCCGTAAAACATAAAGTAAAACGGGAAGTCTGAGGCGTCCGGGTGGCGTGGCGGTCTATTCCGTTGCCTACCAACCCGGGGCTCGCCGGTTCGAATCCCCGTGTTACCTCCGGCTCGGTCGGGAGTCCCTACAGACACAATTGGCCGTGTCTGCGGGTGGGAAGCCGGATGCGGGTATGTGTCCTGGTCGCCGCAGTAGCGCCTCCTCTGGCCGGTCGGGGAGCCCGTTCAGGGGGGGGGGGATAGCGTGGTCCTCCCACGTGCTACGTCCCCCTGGTGAAACTCCTCACTGTCAGGTGAAAAGAAGCGGCTGGCGACTCCACATGTATGGGAGGAGGCATGTGGTAGTCTGCAGCCCTCCCCGGGATCAGCGGAAGGGGGCGGAGCAGAGACCGGGACGGCCCGGAAGAGTGGGGTGATTGGCCAAGTGCAACTGGGGAGAAAAAGGAGGGAGAATAAAAACAGAAAGTTTAAGTCTGAATTTTGTATCCAGAATCACCATTTTGTTTCTGTGTTTTTTAGCCATTCCATGTAGATTCTGTTCTATTCTATTCTATTCTATTCTATTCTATTCTGTCCCATGCTGGGTTTGGTCCAGCGAGGCAGACTGAATTACTAAATTACAGCTCGCAAATGAAGATCACTCAACTGAAGTGACGTCACGAGGAGCCACTGCGCTGGTTTTACACTGAAAACACCAAAACAAGAAAAAGTCATTGCTCATGAAGTCAGTCAGTATATGCCTTTTTCTTTTTTTTTTCTAAGCAAGATGGTTGTTATTCTGGGCGGCACGGTGGCGCAGTGGTCAGCACTGTCACCTTACAGCAAGAAGGTCCTGGGTTCGAACCCCAGGCCGCCCCAGGTCCGTTCTGTGTGGAGTTTGCATGTTCTCCTCGAGTCTGCGTGGGTTTCCTCCGGGTGCTCCGGTTTCCTCCCACCGCGAAAAAGACATGCGTGTTAAGGTTAATACCCCTGCCTGTGCCCCTGAGCAAGGCAGTGGAAAGAAGAACTGGAGTTGGTCCCCGGGCGCTGCGGCTGCCCACTGCTCCTGTACAATGGGATGGGTTACGTGCAGACAACACATTTCGTTGTACCCAGACAGCATCCGGATGTGGGCCACTTCAGGCAGGGATGCAGCACTGGTGGCCTTCTTCTGGCCCTGACAAAATGGATGCGAGCCTGAAGTGGCCCACATGTATAATAGCAAATATGGCCCAAATATGCCAAATCACATGTGGGCCTTTTTTGGCAAAGATGCAGTGCTCTGGGCAACATGTGATCTGGATGTGGCCCGTGTGGTAAATGGTGAATATAACCCAAATGTCACAAAACAAATATGGCCACCTTTGGCAAATATGCGGCATTGCTATGGCTTGGTTCTGACCCGGATCTAGCAAACAGGAGTGGACCGCCCTATTGCCCTCATTCCACGCGGCATGTGGTGCCGGATGAAAGTGTCGGGTGTGGGACGGGTCCGGGCCTCAGCAATTTTGCTATCTGGGTAAGAATACAATTCGTTGTAGCGATACAATGACAAAATAAAGTGGATTTCTTCTTTCTTAAAAGAGGGTAGCAAGAAAAAAATGTGGGGGTGGGGTAATAAAACAGTCCCATCTTGTCCCCTGTGCAACCCAGCAGGGGAAGAACCTTCACATTCAAGCAGGCAGGGGAATGGCGAACTTCTTCCACACCGGGTAAAACACCCAGAACTCCAAGTAAGAGGGCACACCCCCCCTCCCCCACGTCCTTGGTGTAGTCCACGGGACACGAGAGGGTCCCATAACGTTCCTCATACCGGCTCGGTGCCTGGGTTAGATTTGCACTGCTACCCTGTGTGACGTATTTCCCACCGGGACGCAGCGCTTTTCCTGACAAATCTGATAAGGTGCACGGATGCCCAAGCGGACTCTTCTTCTGGTGCTGTGGACGTTGGAACAGCAGCTAGGTCATTAATGACGTAATCAAACAGCTGCCCTTCCCGGCCATACTTCTTCAGCACGGGAACACAGTCCTCGATTAGGCTCTCATAACAGTCTCCCCTTGAGTCAAAGAAGGTTGAATCAGTACATCTGGACACAGCGTGGCTTGAGAGAAACATCTCTTCACCCATCTAAGTGACCTCTTCAGTCTCAGCTGACCGCAGGTGCCCCCCACCCTAATAAACAATACAGCGGCATAACGACTGAAACCAATGACCGCTTTCATATGCAAATATGGGCGTGACCATTAACTACGGTAGATGGGTGTAGACTCCGCAGTCTACACCCATCTTCAGGCCAGTGGTCAGTCACTTTTTCGAGGACGAGGATGTGCACATCCTTGATAGGGAGGAACGCTGGTTTGAATCGAGTCAAGTGCGAAGAGGGAATCACCATCCCTGAACCCGGGGGAGGGGGGCTTAGAGTACATCTCTCAACATCTTACAACGCTGTGACTGCAACAACTCTTCTCAAATCCTCTGTGAATAGTACACATGGCCATTGGAACTCTAGTTCAGTGTTTCTCAACCGGGGGTCCGCGGACCCCTAGTGGTCCGTGGTGTAATTGCAAGGGGTCCGTGAAAATAATTTAAAAAAAAAAAAGATCCTATGACATTTATAGAAATAGGATTATTTTACTCAAATGTGACTGAGACCTTTATCTACCTAAACTATAAAGGGTAACAGGACTTTTTTCTCTAATTACATCTGTTTCACAAGTGTAATTTATTGTATTTTAATAAGAGATCTCGCTCCCGTTTGCATTGTTAAAAGTTACTGCATAAAAATTCTGTTGTTACATAGATCTGAAAGTTACTGAATACATATTCTGTTTTGTTACATATATCTGAAAGTTACTGAATACATATTCTGTTTTGTTACATATATCTGAAAGTTACTGAATACATATTCTGTTTTGTTACATATATCTGAAAGTTACTGAATACATATTCTGTTTAGTTACATATATCTGAAAGTTACTGAATACATATTCTGTTTTGTTACATATATCTGAAAGTTACTGAATACATATTCTGTTTAGTTACATATATCTGAAAGTTACTGAATACATATTCTGTTTAGTTACATATATCTGAAAGTTACTGAATACATATTCTGTTTAGTTACATATATCTGAAAGTTACTGAATACATATTCTGTTTTGTTACATATATCTGAAAGTTACTGAATACATATTCTGTTTTGTTACATATATCTGAAAGTTACTGAATACATATTCTGTTTTGTTACATATATCTGAAAGTTACTGAATACATATTCTGTGTTGTTACATATATCTGAAAGTTACTGAATACATATTCTGTGTTGTTACATATATCTGAAAGTTACTGAATACATATTCTGTTTTGTTACATATATCTGAAAGTTACTGAATACATATTCTGTTTTGTTACATATATCTGAAAGTTACTGAATACATATTCTGTTTTGTTACATATATCTGAAAGTTAGTGAATACATATTCTGTTTTGTTACATATATCTGAAAGTTACTGCATAAGAATTCTGTTTTGTTACATATATCTGAAAGTTACTGAATACATATTCTGTTTAGTTACATATATCTGAAAGTTACTGCATAAGAATTCTGTTTTGTTAACTATATCTAAGTTACAACTGAAAGCTCTTACTTTTGCCCCAAAGAGTGAACAAATGCTATAATGCAATTTAAAATGCAGTTTCTACTGTTTCTATGAAATTGCAACCCCCCTCCCCCAAGATCAGGTGGAGGGGTCCTCAGGGTAGATCAAAAATACGCAGGGGGTCCAGGACCCCAAAAAGGTTGAGAACCACTGCGTCTAGTTAACGGTCACGTCCATATGTGCATATGAAACCGATCGTTGGTTTCGGCTGTTGTGCCGCTGTATTGTTTATAAGGGTGGGGACACCTGCAGTCACGTTTCTCCCAATAAACGTTGTGTCCAGAGGAACTGATTCAACCTTCTTTGATTTTCTTACCTGGATTATTGAGCATGCATAAAGACAGTCCCCCTTGAGGTTGTCAAGGATCTTGCCACAAGTCTTCCTCATGTGCATTCTGCATCCATCTGTCACCATCTGGTCAGTTTCCACCACGATGGTCATCTTTGGTTTGGGTCTGACACCCTCAGCAAGGATCCCTCCATCACCACCTCCTAATATCAGAACCTCCTTTCCAGCATAATCCTGTCGCTCACTACCCATGAGGCCTTGTGTGTGTAGGCCAAGTCGCTGTCTGCCGGGTTTATGTGTCTCCACTGAGCACCAAATTGCTGAGAGTGCAAAAATTGTTATATTTTGTGAAGCAGGCTCTATGTCGTACTCCACTATCCTGCCATCAGCCGTGGGCCAGTACCAATCAACAGCTGCCCCGTGGGAGAGAGCTGGGAACCTTTTGATACCCCTGATGCTGCCTTGTAGGAGTCCTTTTAATTTCTTCTCCGGTGCATTCAGAAGATTGTCTATTTGTGCAACGTTATCCCCTTCATAACGCTGCGGCTCAATGGAAATCAAACCATGGGCAGTCAGTATCTGCTGCGACCACAACTTGCTCCGTGCTTACGTAGGCTACACCTCCTTTGCACGGAGCTGATCTGTTTGGTTTGGGGCCCTCTCCTCTTCATCTTCCTGTGGGTGGAGCCGCCATACCGACAGTAACAGTATCTCAAACTAGAGGCTGCCACACAAGAGAGAAGAAAGCCACTTTATTTTTTTCTGCACGTAACCCATCCAACTCCCGTTCTTCTTTTCATTGCCTTGCTCAGCGGCACAGGCAGGAGCATTAACCCTAACATGCATGTCTTTTTGGATGGTGGGAGGAAACCAGAGCACCTGGAGAAAACCCACCACAGACACGGGGAGAACATGCAAACTCCACACAGAAAGGACCTGGGACGGCCTGGGGTTCGAACCCAGGACCTTCTTGCTGTGAGGCAGCAGTGCTAACCACTGGTGGCAGCCAGTTCAGATTATCTACTGTCCTCCCATCACAAGACATGCGTGCTACGGGGTTTTATTCTCGCAGTATTCTTCGTCATTCCTATCGATTCTTACAGTATTTTACCTAGACTCTCCGTCTCTTTGTGGAGGTTTTTGGAGACGAGCTCAGACACAGCGTGTCGGTGGCACCTAATAACGCAGGTTCGGTTTACCTCAGACAAGTCCAGTTTATCCAAACCTCCGAATTTGCAAGGGAAAACCAAGTCGAAATTTTCAAGTTAAAACTGAAATTGTCTGAAATTAAATCTGTCTGCTACTGAGTGCTCTGAGGTTCCATTAATGATAATAATTCCTCTATAAGTTGACAAAATGGTCACAATACCTCATTAGGCTGAATGACAAGAGCTATAAACACACATCACGCTTAATTACTGAGCCTCAGAACCTGGTTCTGCGTTGTACACCTGTTCAGTATTGAGCCGCCATCGGTGTACTTCCCATTTATACCGCTGCTTGTAGGGTATGGCGATACACACGAGAGCAAATGTTTTTATTTGCAGTAATATGTATTCTACTAGAAGAACCCCGCTACAATGTAGCGGTACCCCACTTCAAGTGGGGGTGGAAAGGGGCTAAATGGCAAGTAGGAGACGATGGAAGAACCCCGCATTGCATACACTATAACATTAAAGGGGGAGAGGGTCACATTTTCCAGGTTGGGGGGGGTCCCCAGAAAAAAATGTTAGGTGAAAAAATCAAAAATGCTCAGAATCATCTGAAATGCCGAGAAAAGTGGTTTTTAGCCATTTTTTTAAGAAAAATGCATATTTTGCATATTTATGCATAATTATGCATAATTTTAATTTTCTGGGATTCTTCCCCTTACTCTCTGAGACAATACCTACCACCTCCAAAAAGAATTAGGATCGTAAGTGCTTTAGTTTTCGGTCCCGCTATCTACACTAACACCACACACACACACACATTCTGAAAATATATGAGTAGATGTTTGACCTCTGACCCTCGATGTCTATTGGTTGTGTATGTTGTATAAATGTACGCGCCCCTTGGAAGAAGACGGAGCAAGAGGGTCACTCGTTTTTCGTGCCTGCTTAACGCAGTCGTTTTGTAACGTTACTACGGTCTAGCAAATAAAAGAGGAAGACCAAGATAAACCTTGATCGTTGTATAATTCGGTTATCCTGTAGATACACGACAGGTTTTGGGGACGAGGATGGGATCTTCCTCTTTATTTTTATGTGCAGCGGGTTGCTCCAGTCTCGACCGGTAATAGTTGAACGATGCTAGTGTAAACTACTAATAAGACACGTTAGCCCCCTAGCTAACGGGACCCGTTAGCCGAGCGGTTAGTGATACCGCCCTGTGGTGCAGCACACCCCGCATCGAATCCCGCACCGGGCAAGAAAATAACCGGTTACATCGGTGTCAGAAGTGGGATGGAGCGACCGTAAGGCCATCGGAAGCGTGTTCGCCCTGAGGCGTGAAGGAGCTGATATGATATGACCCAAATCTGAAATGTGAAAAAGACAGAATAAAACATATTGACTTATCCAATATATGTTTTAATTTGATGACCGGGGGCTTGCAATTAACACTTAATCTCAGTCACAATTAGGCTGTGGCTGAGAAGACTGTAAATTCTACAATATAATTTCGCATTTTTCCACTGCAAATTAATAACATCCACAGCTGGAACTCTGAATCAACAAGACACCGTGTGTAGTTCATGATAATTCGAATTTCATGTCCCGTTCATCATGACTGAGTTACAGGGAAAGGCACATTTTGATGTGATGAGGGGTGAAAATGACAGTAAAATAGAAGCAGATTTCATGTTTGCACAACAACTAGGCCGATATCATGAACCCTGAGCAAACTAGAAAAGCAACAGGACAACAAATACTCACCCTGCCACGCAGGTACAATTGCCTGTGAGGACGTAGTTGTCGGGTTTGTTTATGATGCCCCATGCCTCGTACATAACCGTCTTGTGTCCTTGTCTTTTACTTGGCAAGACTTCGGATTTCAGGACACAAAACTCAGAGTCCATGTCATGGTATTTTGCATTTTGTACGTGACCACAGACAACATAGTTGTAAGCATCCAGTGACTTGTATGCCCGCAACTTCTCTTGTGTATACGCTCGGTTTCTCCACCAAACATGTATATATATTAGGCCACTTAGTAACGTCTTCCACCCACTCGGTAATACCACACCACAGGTAACTTTCGCGATCTTTTGTCGTTAATCCCCTTGCATAGTTTGACAAACTAGCTAACTCCGCCATACTTCCGTTGCCTATATGCGTGCGCATCCACACCTACGTCACCACTGTTTACACACTGTAAAACGGTCCATTACAAGGGCTTGATGACGTGGTATGCTACTTAGACGATATTTTGATAACAGGAACAGATACCACTGCACATCTGCGCAATCTTAAACAAGTGTTACAGAGACTGGAAGAACATGGGCTGAGGCTTAACAAAGAGAAATGGGCCTTCTTTCAGAACAGTGTGGCCTACTACCTCGGGCATGCCATTGATGCCGAGGGTGTGCGCCCGATTAAAGAGGAAACTGAGGCTATTGACAAAGCTCCTGTGCCGAAAAATGTGACAGAATTGAGGTTGTACTTAGCCATGCTCAATTACTATGGTAAATTTATACCAAACCTGTCCAGCGAGATTAAGCCTATGACTGAGCTCCTATATAAAGATAAAGAGAGGGACTGGACAAGAAAATGTCAAGAGGCGTGTGAGCGTACTAAAGCACAGCTTGTAGCCGTGCCAGTGCTTACACATTATGATCCTAAACTGCCTGTAATTTTGGCATGTGATGCTTCGCCTTACGGCATAGGTGCTGTGACTTCACATCGGTTTCCAGACCACAGTGAGAAACCTATAGCCTACGTGTCTAGGACACTCACTAAAACAGAAGTCAACTATTCTCAGATGGAGAAAGAAGCACTTAGTATCATCTTTGGGGTGACCAAGTTTAATGACTATCTGTATGGATGAAAGTTTACTCTGCTTACAGACCACAAACCACTCCTAAAGATACTAGGGCCCAAGACTGGAGTGCCTACATTGGCAGCAGCTAGGCTGCAGAGGTGGTCATTAATTTTAGCAGCATACCAGTGACATACGTTACAAGCCATCCTTACAACATGCAAATGCAGATGCATTATCGCGGTTACCGCTACAGACTCAAGAGGCAGACTCAGATTATAGTTCTGTGTTTAGGGTCTCATTCTTGGATAAAGTGCCAGTGTCCTCACAAGAGATTGCAAAACAGACAAAGACTGATGCAGTGCTGCAGAGAGTGGAGCACTTTAAATTGAATGGTTGGCCAAAACATTTGAACGAAGATGGGTTAAGGCCATACTTCATAAGAAACACTGAACTGACTGTTGAATCTGACTGTGTGATGTGGGGTTTCTGGGTAATCATACCAGAGGTGTTAAGACCACCGATGTTACGTGAATTGCATGAAAATCACCAGGGAATGGTAAAGATGAAGGCATTAGCCCGTAGTCACTTTTGGTGGCCAAACCTTGAGTCTGACATAGAGTCACTGGTAAACAGTTGCCAGACGTGCCAGTTAAACAGATGCCAACCTGCCACAGCTCCTGTTCACAATTGGAGCTGGTCTAACCGTCCTTGGCAGAGGATACACATAGCTTATGCTCAGAAGGGAAAGTTCAACTTCCTAGTGGTCACTGATAGATATTCACGTCGGCCAGAAGTAGCTTTGATGAGTAGCACTGCATGTGAAAAGACCATAGAAGTTTTGAGGGGATACCTTGTCACTTGAGGTCTTCCAGACGAACTTGTGTCTGATAATGGACCACAATTTGTGTCTGCTGAGTTTGAAACCTTCCTGAAAAACAATGGGGTGAAACACATTAAGAGTCCTCCTCACCACCCAGCTTCTAATGGGGCTGCAGAGCGTTTGGTGCAGAAGCTGAAAACAGCTCTTGGAAAGGGAAAGAGTAGCAGTGTGACGTTGCAGCACTGCATGCACAATCTCCTATTCTGTTATAGGAGGACACCACAGTCTACTACAGGGAAAACACCTGCAGACTTGTTTCTGCGACGTCAATCCAAAACCAGGTTTGTCTCTCACCAAACCTAATTTCGCAGAGACGGGACGGTCAACAGTCCAAGCAAGCAGATAAGTTGGCACAAGTCAGACACTTCCTACCGAAACAGAAGGGGTTGGTTGGAAACCCCAGGGGAGGGGACGGCGTTAAATGGGTGCCTGGGTGCATTGTAAAGGCACTTGGTCCTGTCACATATCTTGTGAAAGTGTATGGAAAGGTGTACAAGAGACGTGTCAATCAAATGATCAATACTGAGTGTAATGGTTGCTCGTTACCGCAGAACTAGCCGGCATCCTACATTCCGGATCAGAATAAACTAGACGGACAACAATACTGTAACGTGCACGGATAAGAAGACACGCTGGCCGCTGGCTGGCGGGTCTGACCCTTTAGTCTAGCGGTTAGCGATGCCTCCTGCGGTGCGGGCGATACGGGTTCGCGTCCCGGCCGCGGCAGTTCCCGTGGTTGCGTTGTCCCCCCGAATTCGCTACATTGGTGTCAGGAGTGGGGTGGAGCGACCGTAAGGCCATCGGAAGCGCATGCGCCCTGAGGCGTGAAGGAGCTAATATGCTTACGCGCGGGGACGCGCTTCCCGAAGGAGGGGGGTACTGTAACGTGCATGGATAAGAAGACACGCTGGCCGCTGGCTGGCGGGTCTGACCCTTTAGTCTAGCGGTTAGCGATGCCTCCTGCGGTGCGGGCGATACGGGTTCGCGTCCCTGCCGCGGCACTTCCTGTGGTTGCGTTGCCCCCCCCCCGAATTCGCTACAATACTGACAAGCAAGTGTTTATTAGCGCACACACACACACTCCGACAGTCAGCGTCGCTCCGCAGTATACGGACGGCATCGCAACGCGATCGTTCCCCCGTCCGCAAGACATAAACATAAACGCAGATGTCACGTTACTTGGCGTTCAGATCGGCCGGCTGCATGTTAAGAGATGATGGACTGCTCAGCCGCATCACATGAACTCATCAGCGCCTCACTGTTGCAGTTGACAGTCTCCCGAGCGGACATTTGAACTGTGGGGGGCGTGACGTCATAACTGGGGCGGGGTTAAGTGTCTGGGATTAGAGAGGTGTTTGGGGCCATGATAGATATTTGTGGTTATTTATGGTGTTGTGTAATGAATTGAGTAATTGTCTTTTGATAGAGTTGTTGGTAACACTTTAGTATGGGGAACATATAAAAACTTAATTACTAGTGAATTAGTAATGATCGAGATGTCACTTTAGTATGGGGAACATATTCTAAGTAACAAAAACTTAATTACTAGTGAATTAGTAATGATCAAGATGTCACTTTAGTATGGGGAACATATTCTAAGTAACAAAAACTTAATTTACAGTAATTTAACACTGTGAACACTTGTAGTTTTGTGTTTTGTTATGTAAGAACAGAGCATATTCATTAAGTGTTAGTAAGGGAGAATAACTCTTCTTGTGGTACTACCACCTTATAAAGGCCATACTAAGCAAAGCATATTGAGATGGTACTACTAATAAGCAATACTTCTGAGGTTATAGAGGGAAAACTCATAGTTAATGGCTTACTGGTTGTACAATAAGGCCATGCAGAATAAGGCATTAATGAGTACGTAATAATGACCAATTAAGAGCCAATATGTTGCTAATTTGCATGCTAATAAGCACCTAATTAATGGTGACTACGTTCCCCAACTGTTACCGAGTTGTTTATTGTAAGATGTTAGGTGTATTTAATGATATTTAAACAGAGAAAGTATATTTTTGTAGTTGATTGATTTGAGTAAAGTGCAGCGGACTGGACCAGGGAATGAAACGCCGGGCCAGGTTTGGGTTATGGCAGATTGGTCTGAGGTGAGCAGGGGTCAACACCTGTCTATAGGCCGGGGACTTTGAATGCCAGGATTGAGTGTAACCTTTTGAGTTCAATTATTGAAGGTAAATTGCGGTTTAAAGTTTAGTTAGGAATTGAGATTATATTGGGAGTTTTTGTTTTTTTTCCCCTCTCCTTGATCCCATAACCAAGACAATAAGTCCGTCTTGCCATTCTGAATAACGCTGCCTCCAGTGCGTCACTGCTCGGCCAGCTTGGCTGCACTGAGATTGAGAACTGTCATGTGTCAGATGAATCTGATGAGGATCCGAGGGTTGTTCCATATGTACCACAGGCATGTGGAGCAACGCCTGTAAACCTTCCAGAATCCACTGAGGGGGTTGTGCGGCGAGGGTCCAGTGATGCTGCACCCTCCTCAGCTGCAGAGGGTGTCCAGAGGCCGCAGCGGCACGCGATAGGTTAAATCTTGAGAACCCAGTTGTCGTTATAACAAGGTAATGTTGAAAAGACGTAAAGAAAAATGCAATGTTGTTGCACTGTGAATGTACTGGGTTCAGATTTCAGGGGAGGAGTGTAGCGTATGGAGATGCACACGAAAACAAATGTTTTTATTTGCAGTAATATGTATTTTATGTTTGGCCTCTGACCCTCGATGTCTATTGGTTGTGTGTGTCGTATAAACGTACGCACGCCACTCTGGTGCGCGCCCCCCCCCCTTGGAAGAAGACAGAGCAAGAGGGTCACTCGTGTGTTTTCGTGCCTACTTAACGCAGTCGTTTTGTAAGGTACTACGGTCTAGCACAGTGGTTCTCAACCTTTTTGGGGTCCTGGACCCCCTTCGTATTTTTGATCTACCCTGAGGACCCCTCCACCTGATCTTGGGGGAGGGGGGTTGCAATTTGATAGAAACAGTAGAAACTGCATTTTAAATTGCATTATAGCATTTATTCACTCTTTGGGGCAAAAATAAGAGCTTTCAGTTGTAACTTAGATATAGTTAACAAAACAGAATTCTTATGGAGTAACTTTCAGATATATGTAACTAAACAGAATATGTATTCAGTAACTTTCAGATATATGTAACAAAACAGAATATGTATTCAGTAACTTTCAGATATATGTAACAAAACAGAATAGGTATTCAGTAACTTTCAGATATATGTAACAAAACAGAATATGTATTCAGTAACTTTCAGATATGTGTAACAACAGAATTCTTATGCAGTAACTTTTAACAATGCAAACGGGAGCGAGATCTCTTATTAAAATACAATAAATTACACTTGTGAAACAGATGTAATTAGAGAAAAAAGTCCTGTTACCCTTTATAGTTTAGGTAGATAAAGGTCTCAGTCACATTTGAGTAAAATAATCCTATTTCTATAAATGCCATAGGATCTTTTTTTTTAAAGATATTTTATTTTCACGGACCCCTTGCAATTACACCACGGACCACTAGGGGTCCGCGGACCCCCGGTTGAGAAACACTGGTCTAGCAAATAAAAGAGGAAGACCACGATACGCCTTGCTCGTTGTATAATTCAGTTATCCTGTAGATACGCGACACCGCTCTCCTCCCCAAACCCACCCATCAGCCCCCCCAACACACACACACACACATATACACACACGCCATAAAACGGGGGGGCCCAGCTCCAGGCCTTGAGGGCTGCAGTGTCTGCGGGTATTTGTTCCAACCGTGCACTATACCACCTGATTGAACTAATTCCTTTCCCTCCTTGGTCCAGGAGGTGAGCTAATTAGTCATCTTTGTCTCTTATATGGCCATCGTCCTTGCAGGGTCCTTTAAGTCCATCTGTTTAGCCAGGTCACAGTCAATGGTAAGAATTGCAGTTATCATTGCTTATATTTAGGATGAACATGATTATTGCTGGCCTCCATGCCCCCCCCCCAGCAGCTAGATCCCAGAAAGCTTTTGCCCCCCCCCTCCCTTATGGGTGGCCCTATACACACACACACACACACACACACACACACACACACACCTCTACTTTAAAGATCTTTGCCATTTGGAAGTAAAGGGTCATTTTCCTTTGCTCTGGGTAAGTTGACCTCAAAGGTTCAGTGCGTCATCCGCCGCTGCTGTTTGCTCTTGCTAACCATTATCAAAGTATATCAGCACGGCTCACAGCAGCCTCCTTTGGCAGATCTCTGCTCGGCTGCTGCTCAGGAGTCTCACTTCCGTTGACAGCAGACGTTCAGAGAAGCAGCGCTGATGCTGATGGGGACACGAGATAATCAGTCTGACGTTAACCGGACGCCAACTCTGCACTCCACTCCAGGAAGCTACCACGCCGAAGGACCACTGAGTATAATCCTCCTCCCATAAGGCGTTAACGCCACACCGCCTTCATAAACACGTCCATCCGGGCCGTGTCTTGTTGTCTGTCTCATCAGGAGACCATCAGACGGCGGTGATCATGGTCCTCCATGCAGGCCTGAGCATTCTTTTGGCGACTCTCGTGCTTCCTCGGTGCGACCTGCGCAGTAAGTCGAGGGGTTTCTCTCTGTTTTATGGCCGTTGAGTGTGTAGAGGTGTGGGCTCACATGAAGTGCTTGTTGTGTTTCTCTGAATCTCGTCCAGCTGACAGTCCAGACGCAGAAACCGACCCGAACTGGACACCAGGGCCCGTCGGCTTTGTTCGCTTGGGAGAGTTCTGCCTGCGGATTCCCCAAGAGCCTGACTGGGCCACCTACACGCCAGTCAGCCCATCGTCTACCCAGCAACATGGACCTCTGCTCGCCCAGCATATGTTCAGTAATCCTGGAAGAGGTGAGAGATGTTTGCACATGGCGTGAGTTCATTACAGCCGTGCACATCCGACTCTGAGGTACAACACAAATGCGGATTCGCAGCATTGTGCAGCGAACTTTTTAATTTTTATTCCCCGGTGACTTGCATCGCTATCGGTGAGCTACTTCTTCTGTGCACGGACTGTCGGGATTACTGTTTAGTGCTTTACAGATGCTTTTCAGTCAGCCTGTTTTCTTTCTTTCTTTGGACCCCGCCTCCCCCCTCTCCCCAGTTTCATCCGGCCAATAACCCTACTCCTCCGAGTCGTCCCGGTTGCTGCTCCACCTCCTCTGCCGATCCGGGGAGGGCTGCAGACCACCACATGCCTCCTCCCATACATGTGGAGTCGCCAGCTGATTCTTTTCACCTGACAGTGAGGAGTTTCACATAGGGGGACGTAGCGCGTGGGAGAATCACGCTATTCCCCCTCCCCCTGACCAGGTGCCCTGACTGACCAGAGGAGGCGCTAGTGCAGCGACCAGGACACATACCCACCTCCGGCTTCCCATCCGCAGACACGGCCAATTGTGTCTGTAGGGACTCCCGACCAAGCCGGAGGTAACACGGGGATTCGATCCGGCGATCCCAGAATTGGTAGTCAATGAAATAGACCGCCACGCTACCCGGACACCCCTTCGATCAGCATTTTGCTGACAAAAGTAGTAAAAGCATCTGCTAAATGAGGGAATGTAAATGTAAGGCTGGTTAATAGACAGTCTGACGTGGGAGCAGAAGGTTTGGTTCTTGTGCATCAAGGCTTCTGTCTTGTATGTGACCAATGCGTTGGTGATATATTGAGGTGTGAAGCAACATGTTGGTTTTGCATGACTCAACGGATGAACGAGGTGATTTCATAAGAGAGTTAAACCACCCTTTCCTCTCTGACATATTTCAAATGGAGTGTCCCGTCTGTGGTCGCTCACACATGGGCTGATCATCTCATCTCATCTCATCTCATCTCATCTCATCTCATCTCATCTCATCTTCAGCCGCTTCTCCGGGATCGGGTCGCGGTGGCAGCAAGCTAAGTAGGGCACTCTAGATGTCCCTCTCCCCAGCGACGCCCTCCAGCTCCTCCTGGGGGATCCCAAGGCGTTCCCAGACCAGATTGGACATGTAGTCCCTCCAGCGAGTTCTGGGTCTACCCCGGGGTCTCCTCCCAGTTGGACGTGCCCGGTAAACCTCCAAAGCAAGGCGCCCAGGAGGCATCCTAATCAGATGCCCGAACCACCTCAACTGGCTCCTTTCGACGCGAAGGAGCAGCGGCTCTACTCCGAGCTCCCTCCGGATGTCCGAGCTCCTCACCCTATCTCTAAGGCTGAGCCCAGACACCCTATGGAGGAAACTCAGCTCAGCCGGTGGTGTCCGGGATCTCACCCTTTCGGTCACTACCCAAAGCTCATGACCATAGGTGAGGGTTGGAACGAAGATCGACTGGCAAATTGAGAGCTTTGCCTTCCGGCTCAGCTCCCTCTTCACCACAATGGTGCAGTACAACTGATAACATGGGCCGATGCTCTCTGGAAAAAGATGGTTTTAGTAAAGCTGCCACGGCGTCTAATCATTTGAGGCTGCACAGTGGCTCGGTGGTTAGCCCTGTCGCCCCGCAGCAAGAAGGTCCTGGTTTCGAACCCAAGACCGTCCCAGGTCCATTCTGTGTGGAGTTTTGCATGTTCTCCTCGTATCTACGTGGGTTTCCTCCGCGTGCTCCGGTTTCCCCCCGCCATCGAAAAGACATGCATGTTAGGGTTAGTACTCCTGCCTGTGCCCCTGAGCAAGGCACTGGCGAGAAGAACTGGAGTTGGTCCCCGGGTGCTGCAGCTGCCCACTGCTCTCATACAGTAGGATGGGTTATATGAAGAAGACACATGTCGTTGTATGTATGTAGAATGAAAAATAAAGCTTTCATGGCTTTCATGTATCGTCCTTCATCTTTAGTGGAAGAAGTGAAGAGGAGGAATTGTCGCTGCCTGAGGAAAAAGAAGAAACTGCCAACTGAAACATCCCCAGTCATACGCACAAATATATTCTTCCCCGGTCCAAAGTGTAACACCACCGAAATCATGTAAGTAATTGCGTGTGTGTGTGTGGGGGGGGGGGTCATGGTTGATCAATAATGGTGTGAATGGTTTTATCAGCATAGCCTCCCTTCCCATCCACCCCCCCCTGTATGTCTGTGTTATGTTCATCCGTCGTCTTGTTTCGCTCCATTTATTGTAAAGCAACTTTGAGTACTAGGAAAGCGCTATATAAGATTGATTTATTATTATTATTATTATTATTGTTATTATTATTATCAGCATTGCAACTGTCAGCACTTTCTCACTCGAATGGGACGAATCCTCCATATTTCCTTCACTCTTACGCCTCAAGACTGTTGTCTTGAGGCGTAAGAGTGAGCAGACGAGCCGCTCCTGGACCGCCGTGGTCATCAAGCAGCATGACGAGTTGAACTAACGCCGAGTCTGGTTTCCAGTGAAACGCTGGAGAATGGACGGAGGGTGTGCGTGAACGCGTCCGGCCTGCGGACGTACTTCAGCTTGAATTATCCTCTACAGCGAAACGGCACCACCCCACCCATACCATCCACCCCACCCATCCCTACCATCCCACCCATACCACCCATCCCTACCACCCCCACCCACACCATCCATCCTTACCACCCCACCCATACCATCCATCCCACCCACACCACCCATCCCTACCATCCCATCCCTCTCACGTGATATACCTATGTATATAGATTGGTATGTATTTCAGTTTATCACTTTTGCACATTTACTTCAGTGGCTTTAGCAAGCGCTGACGCAACAGTGTGTTTTTCTGATCTGCTTTTGGCCGTTTCCTCGCTGATGACACCAGCGATGATTATCACCTCTTGAAAGTTGAGAAGTTTGTGAAGTAAATAAATAAAACAGATTGCTCAATCAGCTCAGCATGAGTCAGACTGTAACCACAAGCACTGCCGACAGGCTTCCAGGACCAACGATGCGAGACACTCCTCGTGGAGAATTCGGACCTCCGAGTCCAGTACCTCCGATGCGAGACACTCCTCGTGGAGAATTCGGACCTCCGAGTCCAGTACCTCCGATGCGAGACACTCCTCGTGGAGAATTCGGACCTCCGAGTCCAGTACCTCCGATGCGAGACACTCCTCGTGGAGAATTCGGACCTCCGAGTCCAGTACCTCCGATGCGAGACACTCCTCGTGGAGAATTCGGACCTCCGATGCCAGGACCTCCGATGCCAGACACTCCTCGTGGAGAATTACCGAGGCCGCCTGCTTTTACGGTCCCCGGTGAGTTATGCCATGAAAGGACAAGGGTTTTCGTGTTGCGTCCCATACGCCCTGCGAAGCAGTAGAAACAGGATTCTCCTCTAATCCTTGATGTGACTTTTACAGCTCCCTGCCTTCGCTGCACCACTACAGGGCCGCCGGAAGACATTGACCCAAATACCCTGCAGCACTTGGAGGTGGTGACCCTCGGCCAACACTGTCCCGTCATAGTTAAGTAAGCATCTGCTGCACATTTCCTCTGTCACGGGCGCGCACGCACACACACACACACACAGCACTCCCCTCACCACACCCATTCAGCCATTAGCCTTCCAGACTATGCACCAGTATAATATCTCAGCATCCTCACACAGAACAAAAACACAGACTTGCCTTTTTCCTCTAACTCAGGGTCAAGATGAAGGATGTCAGCATGTGTATGGACTCATCCCAGCCATGGTTCCACATGATTATGGAGATGCTGCTCCTCTGAGGCCCCGGAGGAGCAGCATCTGGACATCTGAAACCCTTGAAGAACCCAAAGACCCCCATTAGCCAGCCTCCTCCTCAACCTTCTTCAGTACAGTCGATATTTCACTCCAATGAGTAGATGTTACCCGCCTTAAATGGACCCTCGAGCCCAAACACCACGTGTGTGTGTGTTTAAGAATGCAAGTTTGTGTATTATTCAAGAGAGAAGTTTCAACTTTCCAACGGGTTTTCCCAGATGAACTTTGAGATGTGGGGTACACCAGTCAAACAGTAAGGGGACAGTTACCATGCAGGCAAAAAGGGGTGTACTGGGGGGAATAGCGTGATCCTTCCCACGCGCAACGTCCCCCTGGTGAAACTCCTCACCGTCAGGTGAAAAGAAGCAGCTGGCGACTCCACACGTAATTTGCATCTGCAGTCCCTGGGCAGGCAAACAAACCACAATTAATACAGAAGTAAAAACATAACGACACACAAGAAAACTATTGAACAGGCAGACAAAGAACAATCAAGACAAGATATAAACATGACAATATATCAGAAAACCCGTCTCAAATGTTACGAATACAATCTGATCTATTTAAAACAGTGGATATGAATAGCAATCTGGCCTATATGACAACAACATAAAGAATGTATCAAAGGTTGTTGCCATTTGCTCATTGTCCTCAATCACTTCTGATTTATCCTTTAATATCCAATTTTGAACTAATTGACCTTCCTTCTTTGTGATTTTGCTGATGTTTTCCCAGATAACTTTACTATTTCCCTTAGACTCGTTGATGAGTTTAATAAAGAAATCCGCTTTGCCTTGCCTCAGCTCCTTTACTACTTTATTACGCAGTTCCTGAAAAGTTCTTTCATCATGTGGCAAACTAGATCTGAGAGCTGTTTTTAAAGCCAAGTCTCTTTGCTTCATCATCCTCCATATATGCCCATTTAACCGCGGCAAATTGTGCTTCTTACGTGTGTGAGAGACCCTTTTACAAAATTGTGTTTTCGTCTCATTTATTTTGGTTATCATAATATCAAAGGCTTTTTCAGACTGCATCATATTGAAGGAACCTTTACCCTCTTGTCTGTACAAGAACCGTTTCTTAGACAGCTTCCTTACAGTCAATGTCAGGTTATGATCTGATATAGCTGTTACCAAATTAAAAGATTTGGTTATTCTTTCAGGCTTACTGCTGAAGATGACATCTATATGTGTTTGTGATGACCGAGTAACCCTAGTAGGACCTTGAATTACTTATTTATCTGATATACTCTTTAGTTTTTTTCCTGATTACTTTCTCGGCCCAGTTAATGTTAAAATCACCTAGCATAATTAACTCAGTCTTGTTACTGATTTCCTTCAACGGGGATTTAAATTAATCATAGAAAGTGTTATCGGATGTGGGGGGTCGGTATAGACCAACAATAAGGAAAGACGTGGTCGGAGATGATGTAAGTTTGACAGCAATACTTTCTAGGTCTTGCATAGAGTTAAAATGTACCTCCTCACCTTTACGATGTTCCCTCACATACATGAGAACGCCACCACCTCTACCCAACTGGCCAAGAGTTATATCGTATATAGTATAACTCTTGGCCATCGGTGGCCAGGGGTTATACCGTACCAATTCAGTTCCATAAACTGTACATCCCTAATTTTAGATGTCATCATGTTTGTTCGCACCCACCGTCACTCTCGCACTACTACGATACCGTTTCTTTGCATATTTTTAGCATGCGTTGCCGCTCTCACCCATGCTGAACGTTACCCAACACGGACTGTTTCCCTTTCCCTAGAACCGCTTCAAATGTTGACCCCTTCCTTACCTTATACAGCCCTCAGGGTTCACATGCGACCTGCTGTCTGAGATGGATGTACCACAGAACCTGCAAACTAGTGAAGCAAGAGGCTTCACACGACGCAGCTGTGGTTGAGCAAGGAGGCCAGTGGTGTCATATGTTTGGACTGAAAACGTTACAGTGGATATCTGTCGATTTACTTTCTCCATGTCGCTAATGAATTGTTTTTCATACTATGTCTCAGATATGTATTACGCTGTAGAGATGTATCTGTTGTACTCTCTTGACCCCTGCGGGGAAATTCATGCTCTGTATTTAACCCACCCTAGCTGTGTAGCTAGGAGCAGCGGGCAGCCACCGTGCAGCGCCCGGGGACCAACTCCAGTTCTTCTTTCCATTGCCTTGCTCAGGGGCACAGACAGGAGTATTAACCTTAACATGCATGTCTTTTTGATGGTGGGAGGAAACCAGAGCACCCGGAGAAAACCCACCGCAGACACGGGGAGAACATGCAAACTCCACACAGGAAGGACCTGGGATGACCCCCAAGATTAGGCAAACCCAGGGTTCGAACCCAGGACCTTCTTGCTGTGAGGCGACAGCGCTAGCCACTGGGCCACCGTGCCGCCCAGAACATACATACATTGTTGTTGGCAATACAGTTCACACAATTGTTGTTGTTCATACAGAAGATGCATGAGGCATCTTCTGCCGGACTGTATGAACAACAACAGGGGTATTGCAAAGAATGGACGTTTTGCACATGTGTTGGCAATGGACCTCTCTGAGGAAAGGCAATTTTGAAAAAAGGAAAGGAAGAGTTCACATGATTGGTGTTCTCCAACTCACAATTCAGACCTGATCGGCTGGTTTCAACAGTAACCAGTGTTGAAGGTTAAGTGGTTAAAATGCCAATGCTTCTTTACTCCTGATGATTGCTGTGACATCTACTCACCACTATGACATTAGATGTTACTGAAGAGGAACCAGTTTCGACTCACACACACCCTGCTACATGAGATACTTTCTGTCTCTTCTCCTGGATCGCCACCTTGCCGTGGTGGAGAAGCTTACCAGTGATCCCAAGAGCTATGCTGTCTGGAGCTTGGCTCCTGGTAGGGTCACCCAAGGCAGACAGGTCAAGGGGGAGGTTCCAGATGAACAAACAAAGACCTCAACGATGGAACTGGCGGGAGATGTCTCCAGGTCACAACGGCAGTGAAGGTGGATGAAGGCTGCAAAAGAGGGTGGTCCCCAGTCGTCTTGGTGCTCCGCGCCATTGGACTCTGGCCACCCCCTGCCAAGGACCGTGTGGTGGCTGCAGGCGCATCAGCCTCTCCACGTAAAACGCTGTCATGCACAGGTGTCCTCCCGTTATGTAGCTCCAGGATCAGCCTCTACACCCACCTGAAGACTCAGAGGGACCCAGAGGGAGGATGGTCATACTTGACCCCGAATGACCGCCGATGATGATGATTTCCTGTCTATAGTATAGACTTTGTGTTACCTAGAGATTTCACTGTCCCAAAGTTCCCAACAATAAAGCTGCCAGAACAAATGGAGTAAGAGAGAGCGGTGTGCTGGGTGGTGGGTTTGTGTATATGAATGTGTATATATATATGTAGGATGTGCTGATGGAAGGAAGGTTGCCAGGGATAATCCCCTGAGAAGAGATGAGTGGTTGGGCATACCACGCCCCACAATACAGTGCACAAGTCGAAGGCAAGCCAACAATCCCCGCAATGGCGCTTGCTTGACTTGGCTCACTATGTTGGGATGGTTTCATTTCAGCCTCCCACCATCACCTCAGTAAAGGTCTTTACTGCCTCCTTTTAAACTCTGGCCATGCATGTGTAATCCACTTAGCAGGATAAGAGTTGAACCCTCGGCATCTGACGTAGACAGGGTTTGCTCTAACATTAAAAAAAACCCACTCTGCTCCACTGACACGACTCGTTCAGAATGCCTGTAACTTCATCTGCCTCGTCGACCACCTCCTTCAATGGCACCGTGAGCTCGATGAAACCACACAATCAATCCACTCGTGTGTCCGTAACAACCAGTTCTGACCTTGACCCATCCACATCTTGCTTCCTCTTTCATACGTACGTAGGTTCTTCACCAGCATTTTTTTTTCTTTTCCCAGAAGGAGGTGCCATGCTCTATACAGGTTTCCCTGTATGGACCGTATCCTGATGTCTGAGCGCAGCATGTGCTGAACTCTTCCTCTGATTTTCCATATCCACCCTGCTGACACAGTATAAGTGCTGCAGAACTGAATACCGTATTTCAGCAGCCTAGGTTGACGACATCACATCATTCTTTTAAAGATACTTCTCACTTCTTAGGGTCAGGAAGGGACGGCTATCTGTTCTTAGGGTCAGGAAGGGACGGCTATCTGTTCTTAGGGTCAGGAAGGGACGGCTATCTGTTCTTAGGGTCAGGAAGGGACGGCTATCTGTTCTTAGGGTCAGGAAGGGACGGCTATCTGTTCTTAGGGTCAGGAAGGGGTGGCTATCTGTTCTTAGGGTCAGGAAGGGATGGCTATCTGTTCTTAGGGTCAGGAAGGGACGGCTATCTGTTCTTAGGGTCAGGAAGGGACGGCTATCTGTGTTACCGAACTTTTGGCCTTGTACAGACAGTTGGATTTAGTATAATAGGAGGAAAGTGGGGCGCCACAGTGGCGCAGTGGTTAGCGCAATCACCTCACAGGAAGAAGGTCCTGGGTTCGAGCCCCGGGGTTGTCCAACCTTGGGGGTCGTCCAACCTTGGGGGTCGTCCAGCGTGGTCCTCTGTGTGGAGTTTGCATGTTCTCCCCGTGTCTGCGTGGGTTTCCTCGGGGGGGCTCTGGTTTCCTCCCACAGTCCAAACACATGTAGGTCAGGTGAATCGGCCGTGCTAAATCGTCCCTAGGAATGAATGTGTGCATGTGGGCCCTGTGATGGCTTGGCGGCCTGTCCAGGGTGTCTCCCCGCCTGCCGCCCAATGACTGCTGGGATAGGCTCCAGCATTCCTGCAACCCTGAGAGCAGGATAAGCGGATGGGATGGGATGGGATGGGATGGGATGGGATGGGATGGGGGAAAGTGAACCTTGTATCTGTCTCTATGTCTCAGAGCTGGTCCTCCTGCCTTTCTTCATCCGGTCTTTCCCTTATGAGACGTGTTTCGGGTTTGCTGCCAGCTGTCCGGTGGTTTGTTTTTTGACCGCAGAAGAATTGTTCAAGAATAGAGGCTGATAAAGGATCATTTCTTCAAGCCCTACATTGCTACACCTCTTATGGCTATATCTTTAAACCAGAGACGTGGACCACAGTCACATGACTTGGAATCGAGTCAGACTCAAGTCAACAAATTGATGACTTTTCAGACTTGACAAAACTGAGAAAGACTTGCAACTCGACTTTTACTTTAACAAGAAAGACTTACGACTTCTCTTGGACTTGAGTCCTTAAAAGACATGCATGTTAGGGTTCATACGTCTGCCTGTGCCCCTGAGCAAGGCAATGGAAAGAAGAACTGGAGTTGGTCCCTGGGAGCTGCAGCTGCCCACCGCTCCTATACAATAGGATGGGTTACATGCAGAGAAGACATTTCGTTGTATGAGTGAACAATGACAAATGCTTAAGTGTCCTGTGTGTCTTGACTCGATACCTTCTCCTCTTCTCTCGTTGCTATTGTGTTTTGTTTTTGTTTTGTTTTTTTGGAAGGCACAGTGATCAGAAATGAAACTGATAAGATACATATCAAACATTATATCGGGCGTCCGGGTAGCGTGGCGGTCTATTCCGTTGCCCACCAACACGGGGATCGGCTGTTCGAATCCCCGTGTTGCCTCCGGCTTGGTCGGGCGTCCCTACGGACACAATTGGCCGTGTCTGCGGGTGAGAAGCCGGATGTGGGTATGTGTTCTGGTCGCTGCACTAGCGCTTCCTCTGGTCGGTCGGGGCGTCCGTTCAGGAGGGGGAACTGGGGGGAATAACGTGATTCTCCCACGCGCTACGTCCCCCTGGTGAAACTCCTCACTGTCAGGTGAAAAGAAGCGGCTGGCGACTCCACATGTATGGGAGGAGGCACGTGGTAGTCTGCAGCCCTCCCCGTGTCGGCAGAGGGGGTGGAGCGGAGACCCGGACGGCTCGGAAGAGTGGGGCAATTGGCCAAGTACAATTAGGGAGAAAAGGGGGGGGGGTCTAACGAAGGTTAGGTGCAGATTACAAAACAAAATGACTGACGTGGAGAGTTCTTGAAACTTTATTGAAGAAGAAGAAAAAAAATGTCATCACCCCAAATGACTCTTGACAGCCAGCGATCTTTACCGCTGAATGCTGGTTTCTAACGCGCAAGTGGGAGCCTATCTGAAACCAGTACCAGACTTTCGTTCCACACCTTGTGGTAAACACCGGCTCACGTGTCACGACGCTTCGCATTTCTGGCGGCGGAAGCGCAAAGCCGCGTTACGACCTCACACGTTCAAGCCCACGCCGTCCTGCAGCAGAACGAGCCTCGACACAGGGCTCTTGATGGTAACTCAAAGCGCCAGATGCCTTCATCCGGAACACGCGTCATGCAAACAGCTGTGGCTACAACCAGGCAACACATGCGCATGTGCCAACTGTTTCGGCACACGCGCGTGTCTCGCTTTCGACACGACGGACCGGAAGTCGTATTAGTTTTTGCAAATTCACATTTTTTTGCACTTGTCTTGCAGGTGAGCAGTTCACACGCCACCCTAAAGCACCCTACAGTGCAGGTATGCAGTTTATACCCGGGGTTTGTAACGTCCATAAATGTCGGTCTGGATATATATGGTCAAGAGCCAAAGATGTACTGTACTGCTTTAGTCCGTTTGCACGACTGGTCTCCGTTTTAGAGGAGAAAAGTAGAGCTGGACAGTCTGCACCACCACCACCACAACTTAAACAAGCCAACGAATGAGACCCAAGGTCCCCTCAAGCTTTCCAGAGAAGCTCTAAATACAGCCATTTAGATTTTGAGACGAAGCGTTTAAGTATCTCACAGGAACCATCATCACCGTCATCTAATGGAGACGCCTCCAACTGTACTCTGCATCATGTTACCTGGCCCCGTCCTCAGAAATGCTGCTCCAGTACAATATTATGAGACTTGACTCACCTGAAAAATGATGCTGGGTGCCCAGATAGCAAAATTACTGTGGCCCCGGGGCCCGTCCCACACCCGACACTTTCATCCGGCGTGGAACGATGGCACTCTTGTTTGCCAGATCTGGGTCAGAACCAAGCCACATATTTGCCAAAGGTGGCCCATATTTGTTTTGTGATATTGGGGCCATATTGACCATTTACCACACGGGCCACCTCAGGGTCACATCCGGATCACATGTTGCCCAGAGCACCGCATCTTTGCCAAAAAAAAAGGCCCCACATGTGATTTGGCATATTTGGGCCACATTTGCTGTTATACATGTGGGCCACTTCAGGCTCACATCCATTTTGTCAGGGCCAGAAGAAGACCAGCAGTGCCGCGTCATTACCTTAAGTGGCCCACATCCGGATGCTATCTGGGTGTACTTAATACAGAAAAGTACTTGAGCACATACGGCAAACCTTATGGCCCATAAGTAAATCCACTTCTTGTGCAGGAGTGCCACCTAATGACTGCAAAAGAAAACAGCATTTCAATATTAAAGGCTAACGTGATACACGGTTTAGTCCAGTACATATACATGTGGCGGCGATGTACCTCTGACTTTGAAAGTTTGTCATCTTTATTTTGTTTTCTTGCCCACTGATGTCAAACTACCTCCAAGTCCCCGGTACTACATCACCACCATGGGTGATGGGGAGGGGGCACATTGCAGCAGGGGTGAAAATCCATCTATTCCTCATCCAAACCGCCTATCCTGCACTCAGGGTGGCAGTCATTGGGAGGCAGGCGGGGAGACACCCTGGACAGGCCGCCAAGCCGTCACAGGGCCCACACATTCACACCTAGGGACAATCTAGTACGGCCGGTTCACCTGGCCTACGTGTCTTTGGACTGTGGGAGGAAACCGGAGCCCCCGGAGGAAACCCACACAGACACGGAGAGAACACGCAAACTCCACACAGAGGACGACCCCCAAGGTTGGACTACCCCGGGGCTCGAACCCAGGACCTTCTTGCCGTGAGGCGACCGCCCTAACCACTGCGCCACCGTGAGCAGGGGGAAAACGTCCACTGGAATAGGGCGGCGCGACTACGGCCAGGGGCTACACTGGTAACCCCGTCCTCTCAGGGCGGCCTGGTGTAAGCGATCAAGCCAGAGCACATCAGCTGTCAGCTGTGTACGCTGTCTCGGGACGGATCTAGGCCACACCGAGACCTCAGTAACGTGTGGACATACACCAAGACAAACTCACATTTCACACTGAATAAACTTGTCCTCGGTAATGTCAGAAAATGTTTTCAGTCAGTGAAAAGTACTGAATTAAATACCGATCCAGGCTTTTTAAAACTCTCGAATACCGCTGTTTCCCAATATGGTAAACCACATAATGTCCAGAACTTATGCATAGTGACACAACCCCTAGCAATGCTATGCTGACTGAAGGTCCGTCCATCCATCCATCTGTTATACCCGCATAATCTAATTCAGGATGACAGGCCACACGGGGCTCACACACCTTTATAGACCCAATTATAGACTTAAATTCATTTCAGTACATATACATACACACATTATATTTATATATACATATATATATATATATATATATATATATATATATATATATATATAGAGAGAGAGAGAGAGAGAGAGAGAGAGAGAGAGAGAGAGAGAGAGAGAGAGAGAGAGAGAGAGAGAGCGAGAGAGAGAGAGAGAGAGAGAGAGAGATACCTTAAATGTGAAAAATTTGAAAAACAGCTAGGGGCTTTTGTCCAGGAGCTGGAACATGTGACTCCAGAGTAGCAGGAAATGGACGACGCAGGTAAGCTGCGGGTGGTCCTGGGAGGGGGGGCCGGCGGCGAGCATTGCAGCAAAATTTATACTTTCCTGCCACAACCTGAGAGACACTGGGTGACGGCACCTATTGCTACTGTTGTTGTTTGATATAATAACCATTGTTGTTGTTGCTGTTATTATTATAATCATTGTTGTGCTGTGTTGTTGTTGCTTTACATGCTTTGGCAATATGTACACACACGTATGTCATGCCAATGAAGCCCATAGTGAATTGAATTGAATTGAGAGAGAGAGAGAGAGAGAGAGAGAGAGAGAGAGAGAGAGAGAGAGAGAGAGAGAGAGAGAGAGAGAAATAAGTCATGAGATAATATGGACAGAAATCATATAATATAAAGTACAGACAGAATATGAATATGGCAAAGTATCAAAGTATACATGTATTTATTTTATTTGCCTAAATAATAATCAGCATTTTGTTAAAATGCTATTTGTATGATTGTCCAGTCTCAGTATTTCTGTGCGTGTGTGTGTGTGTGTGTTTGTGTGTTTTCTAAGCAGGTACACACATTCAAAGAAGGCTTTCTGTACTATACTCAGCTTTTCCTGTTTCCCCCCCACCTTAGTTATTCTACAGTCGCTTCTTCCTCCGTCTGCCAGACTTTGGGACCAGCTCGGCTCGTGCAAGCCTCAGCTGCCTCAGCTGCTCTTCCAGGTGGTCACAGGCGTCCACTTGGTCCTCATAGTCCCGGAGCAGGACGGTGTTCCCAAGCAGCCCGCGGCGCTCCTTCAGCCGCAGGTTGTCCGCGCGCAGGCTGTTGCAGGCCTGCTTCAGCCTTGTCAACGCGTCCCTCTTCTCGGCCACCGTGGACCTCACCTCGGCCAGCCGGGATCGCTTGGCGTGGTTCTCCGTCAGACTCCACTGGAACTTTTCCTTCACATGTGTCAGAACCTGACAGGAAGGAAACCAGGAAAAGCAAAGCCGTATGGAATCAGAAGAGTACGTCATACATTTAACATCTGTGACTTTGAAACTACGTCCCTTCGACTCACCTCAGTGGTGGCGATGATCTTGTTGCTGAGCTTCAGCAGTTCCTTGTTTTGCATATCAATCTTCTCATTCAACGCCTTGCTCTCAGACATCAGTTCAGAACAGAGCAGTTGGAGGCGCTTCTCCTGCTCCTCCTTGGGACAGTCTGTGACTTGGTACTTTCGTATTTTGTTCTTCAGCCTGATGTTTTCCAGGCGCGCTTTGACCAGCTTGTCCTCGTGATGGTGCTCCGAGGCCTGGATTTGCTCCACCTTGGCCTGAGCGGCCTGTTTCCCCAGCTTCCCTCTCAGCACTGTGACAAGTACATCCTGCTTCAGCGCCATCAAGTCTCGCCACTCCTTTTCCACCTGAGCACAAGGATAACACAGTCTGAATTAAAGTTGCTCCAAGGCGTCTCGGATTTGTGTTGACTTTGTGCACCCCCGCGGACAAAAGCTGTAGTGTTTTGCGCAAGAACAATTTTATTGTTGGAAACATCTACTACAACCACTCTCAGGGTAGCTGGTGCATTTGTTTTTGAGCAGAAGAATGAGAGATGTGGTAATGTTTTGGAAAATCAGCTGTTGGCGAGATATACAGCGATGAGGTACTGTATCTCTAATTCTGACTATGTGTCCCGCCGGTGTGGTGTAAAACGTTTCATCAGATTTCACAGGGAATCCAACCCGGAGACAAGGATTCGGATTCATTATACACCAATATCTAATCTTCTCAGCACTTGGAGGTGCTGAGAGTCAGCACCTCCAGGTCTGAGGCCATGGTTCTCTGCCGGAAAACGGTGGATTGCTCCCTCCGGGTTGGGGATGAGTTGTTGCCTCAAGTGAAGGAGTTCAAGTATCTCGGGGTCTTGTTCACGAGTGAGGGTAGGATGGAGCGGGAGATTGACAGGCAGATTGGTGCAGCATCGTTCGTAATGCGGACATTGTACCGGACCATTGTGGTGAAGAGGGAGCTGAGCTGGAAGGCAAAGCTCTCAATTTACCAGTCAATCTTCGTTGCAACCCTCACCTATGCTCATGAGCTTTGAGTAGTGACCGAAAGGGTGAGATCACGGTTACAAGCAGCTGAAATCAGTTTCCTCCGTAGGGTGTCTGGGCTCAGCCTTAGAGATAGGGTGAGGAGCTCAGACATCCGCAGGGAGCTCGGAGTAGAGCCGCTGCTCCTTCGCATCGAAAGGAGCCAGTTGAGGTGGTTCGGGCATCTGATTAGGATGCCTCCTGGGGTGCCTTCTTTGGAGGTTTACCGGGCACGGCGAACTGGGAGGAGACCCCGGGGTAGACCCAGAACGCGCTGGAGGGACTACATGTCCAATCTGGCCTGGGAACGCCTTGGGATCCCCCAGGAGGAGCTGGAGGGCGTTGCTGGGGAGATGGGGAGAAGGACCTCTGGAGTGCCCTACTTAGCTCGCTGCCACCGATCCGACCCCGGAAAAGCGGCTGAAGAGGAGATCTCATCTTCTCGCTGATAGTGTCATCCGGTTACACTGGTCGCATCAAAAACCTCCTCATAGCAGGTTTAAGATTTTACAGAGCTGCACAGTCAACCAGTCATAGAAAAACAAAATACATCACATTTCATTCTGGACAGGTTGAGCAACACTAAAAGGGAGGGGGGGGGGGAACAATATTAGGTCAGTTGTGCCCTATACATTAGAGGACAAAATCATGGAAGTACAGACCACAAGAGCAATGGCTATTTAAATGACCAACAAACCTGGTCTAACTTCTCTTGGCTGCGTCGTTTCAGCTCTTCTGTCTGCTGCTGAGCCGCCTCTGTGATTCTGGCCTGGCGCCACTTGAGGTCAGCCAGAATCGCCATGTGCTTGCGGTAGTCCCGGTCTATCGCCGTCCCCCCTCTCTCCTGCTGGCCGTCGTCCGCCGTCTTGCTGTTAAAGTAGTGCGCCAGTTTCGCCTGCAGCTCCCTGCAGTGCTGACGGAGCCTCTCTCTTTCTGCACGGAACCGACGGAGGAGCCGCACGCATTCCTCCACGTCAATGTCCTCTTCGTCCAAAGGAGGGGCAAAAGTTTCGTCCTCTCTTTCCTCCACCTCCTGATCAGGACTGACACGGGACAGTGGGGTCTCCCGGTCCAGCCTGGGGTGTGCATCCCGATTGCCGCCATCTTCAAACATGCCAGTAGGTAGCTCGATCTGGGGACCCTCACCGGTAGGCACGTTGATCTCAAATGAGGGCTCACCTACAGGGCCCCGTCCCGGCTCAGGCACGAGCGAGTCTTCCCCGGTGGGCTCCTCCGAGGCTCCCGGGCTTCCGCGATTTTGTTCCTCCTGCTCTGGCGCCTCCTCGCCGTTCACTCTCTCAGGCGGGGCGTCTTCTCGATCGTCCACAGCATCAGTACCAAGAGCACCGCCCCCCCACCTCCCCCCCTCCGTCGAAGAACGGACAGGCGCCGCATTTCGCGTCTTGTTCCCCACCTCGGCGCGTTTAACTTCAGACGGTGGGTCGATTCCTATCCGGCCCGCTTCACCATCCATTGAGGAGTCCGACTGGGGAAAAAAAAGTACGTAAAACCGTGAACCACCCCGACCGTTGTTTGTTTTTTTCGTTACCAACTGTGTGTGTGTGTCCCCCCTAGTCGTTGTGGCAACCGGCCGTCTGAGCCAATCCCGGCCCGTCTTTGCCCGCCCCCCCCCCTCGTGCGCCCGAATTCTAATGAGCAGCCTTCGACCGTCTGAAGGCGCCCCGGTGCGCATGCGCCACCGTCCGCGGCATCGCTGCCTACAACAACAAGCAGGAGCCAGCAACATGGCCGACCTGGGGAAGAAGTACTGTGTGAACTGCCTGGCGGACGTTACCAACCTTCGCCTTCGCTGCACCGACTGCCCGGACATCGAGCTGTGCCCGGAGTGCTTCTCGGCGGGGGCGGAAATCGGCAACCACCGGCGATGGCACGGCTACCAGCTGGTGGACGGCGGGCTTTTCTCTCTCTGGGGCGCTGAGGCGGAGGGAGGATGGACCAGCAGGGAAGAGCAGTCGCTGCTCGATGCCATCGAGCAATATGGATTTGGAAACTGGGTAAATTCCTCTTTCGCGTTCGCTCGCTTACTGTCATGGGCAAAGCCGAAGGCGCGCAAGCGGACTGGCGATGAAGGGGGGGGGGGGTGGTTTCACCGACGATGACGAGTGAAACGGGTCGGGGGGTGATAAATCAGGTGCAACGGCGACGGACTTGTAAAAGGCGAGGAAGTTGAGGGTGGCAGCGAGTAACTTGGCTAGTCGCAGGGTTTCCCAACCCAGTCCTCGAGGACCCCCTATCCTGCACAGTTTCTTTGCAACCCTGAATAGGTACCGGTTTGTAGTTATTCAACCAATCAGCAATGCATTTTGTCACACGTTGCACACCTTGCATGATTAAGTGCTGCGAGATGATTGGTCGAGTAAAGTACAAGCAGGGCTACCTATGCAGGGTTACAATGAAAACCTGCAGGATAGGGGGGTCCTTGAGGACTGGGTTGAGAAACACTGGGCTAGTGGACATTCGCGTGGCAAACATTCGTTTCAGTCAGGTTGGAACTCTCCCCGTGGCTCCTTTTTTTTGTATCATTCCATCAGACTTAATCAAAGGAAGAGGTTGGCTAAGAACTAGTGGGATGGAGTGATGAGAAGAGAGGTGGCCGAGGCAAAGGGGAAGGCGTGTGGTGAAGTTGTCCGAGAGGTTGGACACTAAGGCAGGAGACAAGGACTTGTACCGATTGGCTAGACGGAGGGACCGAGCTGGGAAGGCTGTGCGGCAGGTTAGGGCGATGAAGGGTAGAGGTGGAAATGATGTGCTGACAAGCGAGGAGGGTGTGCTGAGAAGGTGGAAGGGGTGCTTTGAGGGGCTGGTGAATGAAGAAAACGAGAGAGAGAGAGAAGGTGGGATGATGTGGGGATTGTGAATCAGGAAGTGTGGTGGATTAGCAAGGAGGAAGTGGGGGCAGCTATGAAGAGGACGGAGAGTGGAAAGGCGGTTGGTCTTGATGACATACCTGTGGAGGCATGGAGGTGTTTAGGAGAGATGGCAGCGGGGTTTTTGACTAGATTGTGTAACACAGTCTTGGAAAGTGAGAGGATGCCTGCTGTGGGTGGGAGTCTCTAGGCACCTCACGATTCGATTCCGATTCCCGAGGGCTAAGACGCAATTGTACAACGATTATTGATGCGTCTTGATGCAACAACATTTTCGATTTCTACACGTATTTTTCCTCATTGCGCGACTACTCCCCATCCATCCATTATCCAAACCGCTTATCCTGCTCTCAGGGTCGCGGGGATGCTGGAGCCTACCCCCACCAGCAGTCACGGGGCGGCAGGCGGGGAGACACCCTGGACAGGCCGCCAGGCCATCGCAGGACTACCTGCTACTTTTAAAACGTAGCATACTTGTAATGATCCGTAACTAAAATAAACAGATGAATTCACTTCCATCATCTTTTATTAGCACAGCAACACACAGAGGAGACGTGTCAGCTGGAAGGGCACGTTGCCCAGCGTCGCAAAGAACCAACAAGAAGAGAAACGACAGCGTGTCCGTAGCGGCATCCTCGTAGTAAATTAACACGGGCTTCAGCAAGACGTCAGCAATCCACTCGGTGGCATGAAAAGCTGCCCTCATTTACATATAAATAACAAAGACTTCGACCCGAAATCCTCCTGTTGTGGACAATGAGCACAGAATCCCTCGGACAAACGAAGAACTTTGCTGTATATTAGAATCAACAAGAGCTTCCATACAAAAACAACACAGAATTCCGTACCAGCTCTCGTACGAAACTAACGCTCTCTGTGGATTAGTGGTAAAACAATGAATAATGGGGAAAATACAAATAGTAGGCCACAGTGAAATCCTGGAAGTGCAACATAGCAAATGTGCTTAGCTGGTGAATGCTGGAATGTGTAAGTGGAATGTGTAAGAGCAGGAGTTGGTCTCCATGCTCCGCTGTGCAGTAACTAGATCCCCCGCACGTGAGACACGAGCTGCCAGTCATCGGGGGGGGGGGCACAAGATTCGGGAGCAGTGGATGTCCACGCATGGCGTGTTATTGCCGCCCTACCCGCTTTCCTCGGTGATTCCGTGACTCTGGTGTTGGTTTCGTTGCAGAGTGTGGGGGTATCGCTGAAAAAAAAACGTCGAGATGGGACGTTGTATCTCGGCTCCGAAGTGTGCAGCGTAGCGCGAAAGCCCCGGTTCCCGGTGACTTGAGTAGGGGCGCAAATTGTTGGCAGTAAAAGTTGCGATCGACTTTGTGATTCGCTTCTCCCTTTCCGAGTTCGGTGGACGCTTTAATGTCACTTGTTCAGTTGTTCTGTGGTTGGCAGCAACTACAACCGGCTGTTTTTCCTCCAGGATGCAAGGAGTAGGGGTGATGAAGGTGGGTGGGTTCAAATACCGTGGGTGAACTGTTCAAAGTAATGGGGAGTGTGGAAGAGAGGTGAAGAAGAGAGTGCAGGCAGGGTGGAGTGGGTGGAGAAGAGGGTCAGGAGTGATGTGTGACAGAAGGGTACCAGCGAGAGTTAAAGGGAAGGTTTACAAGATGGTAGTGAGACCAGCTATGTTATATGGTTTGGAGACAGTGGCACTGATGAAAAGACAGGAGGTGGAGCTGGAGGTGGCAGAGATGAAGATGATAAGATTTTCATTGGGAGTGATGAAGAAGGACAGGGTTAGGAACGTGTGTGTGTGTGTGTGTGAGAGAGAGAATGTGAGGCATTAATTGATTGTAAAGAGCTTTGAGTGGCTGTTGCAGCTAGACAAGTGCTATATAAAATGTAGTCTATATATAGTATATATATAATATATATATATATAATCCAGAGAGACAAGTAAATTCTTTATGAGGCAGTACAAGCCTGTACAAGCCACCATTAAATACTGACTGCCAGAAAACCAACAGACGTCGCAGAAAACGAAACATCCCCTGGTACAACCCACCCTACAGTGATACCGTGGCCACAAACACGGGTAAGCAGTTTTTCTAACTTTTGGATAAGTGCTTTACCCCGGACCGTCAGCTGAGGAAGCTATTCAATCGGACCACCATCAAAATTAGTTACAGCTGCATGACTAACATTCAACAAATAATATCGTCCCACAACACAAGCATCGACAAATCACCGACACCGTCATCACAGCCAGACCCCCAGCTGCAACTGCTGTGTGAACGACTCGTGCCCCCTCGAAAGAAAATGCCAGACGGCAAAATAGAGACATGGGTCGGTCTAACAGGGAACATTCAAAAAGAGGTTTAACCCACACGTGTAGCTTTAGAAACAACACTTTAAAGAGCGTCACATCTTTAAGCCCTTACATTTGGTCAATATTAATTATTCAACCAGCTGGAAAATCCTCTCGAAGAACAAAGCATATTCACCCAGCAGTAAAATGTGCAATCTGTGATAAAATACTGAAACATATTTTACCATTTGCAAACCAGAAATGTCCACATTGAATAACAGGAATGAATTGGCCAGCAGCTGCAGACAGAGATATAAGCACCTATTTTGTAATTATGAACAAATCATGACAATAGACAAATACCCCCCCCCACCCCTGTGTTTTTAAATTTTTCAATGTCGCACCTCTCCCTTCCCCATTGGGACGTTGTGCACGTGATGTGCATGACGAGGCAGTAAATGGTTTGTATTTCACAGTAGCTTTATTGACCGCTGACGATTGCTTATAGCATGAAACAGACTGGTACTGTCTCATAAAGAATTTACTTGACCCACTGGATTATTTGGCCCCTTATTTGTTGAGCACTTTCCCTCCCGTTGAGTGTTTCTATTAACAAAGTTATGTACATATATATTAGAGGGACGGCTCAGGTTGGACGGTTTGGAGACAAAGCAAGAGAGGCAAGATTGAGATGGTCTGGACATGTGTGGAGGAGAGATGCTGGGTATATTGGGAGAAGGATGCTGAATATGGCGCTGCCAGGGAAGAGGAGAAGAGGAAGGCCAAAGAGGAGGTTTATGGAGGTGGTGAGGGAGGACATGCAGGTGGCTGGTGTGACAGAGGAAGATGCAGAGGACAGGAAGAGATGGAAACGGATGATCCGCTGTGGCGCCCCCTAAAGGGAGCAGCCAAAAGTAGTAGTAGTAGTAGTAGTAGTAGTAGTAGTAGTAGTAGTAGTAGTAGTGGTGGTGGTGGTGGTGGTGGTAGTAGTAGTAGTAGTTTTGGTAGTAGTAGCAGTAGCAGTAATCTAATGCACCCAGATCTTATCACATTGGCTTTTTTCCATTTATGAAACTGACTCATGCTTAAGTCTGTATTAGCAAGTTTACTTTTCTACTCATGTCAGTGTCATCATCAATACCCATATTGCTGTGTGTGTGTGTGTGTGTGTGTGTGTGTGTGTGCTCTCGTCTTACAGGAGGACATGGCCACTCAGGTGGGGGCGTCCAGAACCCCCCAGGAGGTCATGGAGCACTACGTCACCATGTACATCCACGGAAACCTTGGCAAGGCCTGCATCCCTGACAGCATCCCCAACCGGGTGACTGACCACACCTGCCCCACCGGGGGTCCCCTCTCCCCCAGCCTCACCACCCCTCTACCCCCACTGGATATCACCCTGGCCGAACAGCAGCAGCTGGGATACATGCCGCTCCGCGATGACTATGAGATCGAATATGACCAGGATGCGGAGAAGCTCATCAGCGGCTTGTCCGTCAACTACGATGACGAGGACGTGGACATTGAGATGAAGCGCGCGCATGTGGACATGTATGTGCGTAAGCTTCGTGAGCGCCAGCGGCGCAAGAACATTGCCCGGGACTACAACCTGGTGCCTACCTTCTTGGGCCGCGACAAGAAAGACAAGGAGAAGGAGAAGCCGGGGATGTTGGGAGTCATAGGCCTTGGGGGTGGTGGCACGGGCGGAGTTGGAGCCGGTGGCGGCATAGCAGTCAGCGGGGCCTCCACGACATCGGCGGGGTCGGGGTCGGGCCCGAGCACGCCGAAACGCAAGATCACCAAGGAGGAGAAGGAGCAGCGGTACCGGCTCCGGGGGCTCTGCCAGTTCATGGCCCACAGGGAGTTTGAGGAGTTCTTCGACAACATGTATAAAGAGCGCGTGCTGAAGGCCAAGGTGCGCGAGCTCCAGCGCTACCACCGCAACGGCATCACCCGGCTGGACGAGTCGGCCGAGTACGAGGCGGCGCGTCACAAACGGGAGAAACGCAAGGAGAACAAGAGCGTGGTGGCCTCCAAGCGGGGCAGTGGAGGAGGCGGCGGTGGGTTGCTAGGCTCAGGGGGTGGACTTGTCGGTGGAGCTGGGAGCGGCGGCGGGACCGCAGGGGGGATAGGGGTCGGAAGCGGGATCAAGGAAGAGGGTAAGGACGGGGAATTTGCCGCCATCGAGAACCTGGCCGGCTTTGAGCTGCTGTCGGACAGGGAGAAGGTGCTGTGCAACTCGCTCAACCTCAGCCCCACTCGCTACCTGACTGTCAAAACTATCATCATCAAAGACCACCTCCAGAAGAGGCAAGGCATCCCCGCCAAGAGCCGGCTGCCCAGTTATCTGGACAAGGTGCTCAAGAAACGCATCCTCACCTTCCTCACAGAAAGTGGCTGGATATCGCGCGACGCCTCTTAACAAGCCGTCTCGGCGGCTCGGCGCGGAAGACGAGCGAGCTGACTGGCCGGCGTGTTTTACGTGTAGGATTCGCGGTGGGCGCCAGAAGCAGACCAAAACCGCCGGATTTCCACGTTATTTTCCGGAGCAAACGTGTTTATATATATATATGTACATTTGCAAAGAAAAAAATGGATGTCACTTTGAGAAAATTTTTTTTTTTTTGTATTTTGATACCAAGGAGGGCTGGGACACAACACACAGAGGCCTATATTTTTGCATTTGAAGTAAAATATTAACAATTGGGGTCGATCACGTTTGTGTGGGTTCACATTATGTGGCCGTCAGTATTGCAGCTGCAGATAAAAACCCCCACTGCAAACGTGTCGTGCGAAGCTGGGAAGTATCACTTACTGCCACGGTTCATCACAGATGACAACCGAGTACGACTCCCTCTCCGGGACGTGACAGGCCCGCGGTCGCTTGCATGTTGAAGACGAGTATGAACGTCACATTTCCGCTGAAGGGTGACGACGTGTAAGTGTTAAGGGGTCGATATTTGTCAGATGGGGTGCTTCGGTAGGGGCGGACAGATGGTCACCGATGTCTCTTTATTTATAACGACAGCCGCCTCTTGACAGAAGGCCACTCGAACCCCGCTTTACCCAATTCCCCCTTGGGGATTAATTAAGTATTTCTGATTCTAATGAAGTGTTTCCGATCGTGCGGTAAACTGGCTTTGACGGTGCTGACTGTAGATTTCCGCGTCCAAATCCTCCGCTGTTCCTCGGGTGAGATACAGAAAAGATACAGAAAGTTGGATCCGTGTAAGGGCATTAACCGATGATAGCCGTAAACGCGAAGGAGCAGTCCCGAGATTCCTTTTATTTGCCGAGCGAGTGTGTCGGCGGGGCAAATGGCGCCTCTGTTACTTTCGTTTGCATTTTGCCTGCTCAGTGATATCACATTGGCTTCACGTGCTTTTGCCTCATTGTCCCCTTCGTAAGATATGGTGCATGACTACTTGTTATAGCTGCTGTCTGTTTTGGCGTGCTAGTCGCTCCGGTGATCTCGTATGGTGCAGGTGTGCTAACATATGTAGGGGGTCACAGGTCACGGGCTACCCTGCAATGTATCCCAAAACGGGTGTAACGCTGAAAGCAATGATTGGAAAGACCACCTCGTCCGGAAGTGTTCTTCTTTAGCCCGGGTTTGAATGTACTGACTTGGGCCTGGGGCGGGCGGGCACGGTGGTTAGCGCGGTGGTTAGCGCGGTCGCCTCACAGCACGAAGGTCCTGGGTTTGAGCCCCTGGGGGCCGTCCTCTGTGTGGAGTTCGCATGTTCTCCCCGTGTCTGCGTGGGTTTCCTGCGGTTTCCTCCCTCAGTCCAGAGACGTGTAGGTCATGGCGAATCGGCCGTACTGAGTTGCCCCTAGACATGAATGTGTGTGTGGGCCCTGTGATGAGGCCCGACGGCCTGTCCAGGGTGTCTCCCCGCCTGCCGCCCAATGACTGCTGGGATAGGCTCCAGCATCCCCCCGTGACCCTGAGTAAGGGTACGCGGTTTGGGGAATGAATGACATGGGCCTGTCAGTCCACCTTAATGCAGGAAGCTAGCGGATGAGCTGTGGAACCAGGTGTTCCCTACCCGCACCTTCACTTCTCATCTCGCCCCCTTCTCAAGAGGTGTCCGGTGTTGCGCCTGGAAGGCCGAGCCGTCGCTGCATCAGCCGATTTCTTCCCGTTTCCTCCTCTTGTCCGTGTGTGGGGCGGAGCTGGACGCCGGCTGACCCACTACTTAAATGTAAACGAGGGTACGGAGTTGGCAGTGGGTTGACCGCAGGAGCCGGGGAGGAGTTACAACAGTCGAACGGGGTCCAGAAGAGTGGCGTGCGCGTGCGCGCGCACGCGCCCTCTTTCCCCGTCTCGACCCTCCTGTATTGTCGTCCAAAGGAGCCGCCCGTGGAAAGGGAAGTGTGCGTGTTCGTTTCAAAATCACGGGTAATGTTGTGCAGCGGAGGGCGGGCCCACGTCTTCTTCGCGGCCTCCGACGGGTTGTAGTCGGTGTGTTCCGGTGCTCGCTCTCACCCTTTAGTGCCGCTGCGGTTTTTGCGCGTGTCGTGACGGACTCGGGACGGCTGACCTTCAGTCACAGCCGGGGGGGGGGGGGTGTCGCTAGGCGGCGCTCGTCGGCTTGAATGTGTCCGTTGCCGGTGTTTCTCTTCTTGTCCCTCCAGCCGTGCGAGTTGATTTCGTTCTCGAGGATGCGCGCAGACGCCGCGAGGTCGCTCACGCGGAAAGCCGCGTGTCCCCCCCAAAGACGGTCCGGCAACAATGTATCGGAAGGAGACGTTGCGAAGTTTGCTTACAGGAAGCGTATTTTCTCTATTTTGTGTGTGTGTGTGTGTGTGTGTGTGTGTGTGTGGGGGGGGGGTTTACATACGATGTGTACCAATTGTAAATAATTTTGTAAGATTTGAAGAAAAAAAAAAGAAATTATGAATACCGATTTATGAAATGTACAGTATTTTATTTCATGTTATTTTTTTTACATTTTTTTTTTTAAAGAGAAATTTCAGTGACCTGCATCCTGAAGCCTTCGGTGTTAGTCGTGGCATGCCGTCGAGCTGTCCCATCTCTATTCGTCGTGCACGTGGAGAAGCAAAGCTTTAGTTCGCCCCGGTGGGTTGCGTCGATCTGTTTTTGACGTGGTATTGTCTGTGGTTTCACCTCAACACGGTGTGTCTGGTTTTTCTATTAAAAAAAAGTGCAAATACTTTATACATCTAATCGTCCCCCCGTTCATTTGATTCCGTGTGTAGTCTACCGGTGCCTTTTGCCGCGCTGATGAAGATGATGATGGAGATGAAGCACATTTTTTGGAAGCAGCGTCTCATTTTTTACTTTTTTTTTATTGAACAAAACATATAAACAAGAAATTACGTCACAATAGGACAAAAAGTAGTTACAAAAATATAAATTATTTCAAAATTAAAATTTAAATATCCATAAAAAAAAAGAAAAGAAAAGACAAAATAAAAAAGCTCGAGACACAGGATTTAAGTGAAATGATATTCTTCACATAGTCTTCTGGTTTTGCTGGCTTTAGGATTCATACATGCTTTTAAAGATCCTAAATAGGATGAGAGAAGTGCTTTGAATACACTGTTTGGACGCTGGTGTGCAAATTTGGTACAGTGAATATGAAATTTAGCAAATATTAATAGAAGGTTGATAATATACATTTTCTCTGAACTTATTTCCTCATTTTGTGACGGACCAAATAAAACGTGTTGGGTGTCCAGTTTACAAGAAGAGTCAATTTTGTTATTCATGAGACTATTTAGATCAATCCAAAAAAACGTGAGAGTAGGTACAATCCCAAAATAAATGACATATGGTTTCATCCACCTTGCCACAAAAGGAACAGAGTGTGCAGAGACACCCTGTCTTTGGTAGACTTTGGCAGGCCTGGTGACGTCAGCGTGACAGAACAGCCACGAGGCTGCGCTGTCAGCACAGCAGTACACCCACAGAGAGCAGGAACCAAACCCACACACTTCCGAGGTGACCCTACCCGGGGTAGAACAAAACATGACCTCGTTTTTTTGTTTTTTTTTCCCCCATAACCCAGACAGGACCCCTTCTTGAAACGGGCTTTTTTTTAACTGCATAAGTCATTAAATTCATTAATGAAGTGATTCACCACATAGGCAAAAAAGTGCCAATGTCAAACCCATGTCATTTCCTACCTGCTGGTTGTATTTCCATCACGTAGGTAGTGTCCCTACAATCCAAAGCAACCAGAACGTCAAATACGGTTCTGTTGTGAATCAGCAGCCTTATTATGGGAGGAAATATCAAAGCAGTCAATATTTCTGAGAAACACTGACAAACTGCATGACTCACGTCCACCTGTCGTGTACGGCAGTGTTTCTCAACCCAGTCCTCAAGGACCCCCCCCCCCTATCCTGCAGATTTTCAATGTCACCCTGCTTGTACTTACTCAACCAATGACCTCATAGCACTTAATTATGCAAGGTGTGCAAACTCTGACGTTCATTGCTGATTGGTTGAATAACTACAAACAGGTACCTATTCAGGGTTGCGAAGAAAATCTGCAGGACAGGGGGTCCTCGAGGACTGGGTTGAGAAACACTGGTGTGTGGGACGCCCGACTAACTGTTGGTCAAGTCTTGAAGTGAAAATGTGAAAACAGAAGAGGTTCGTGGGCCTCGCATGAAAAGCCCGCCTGTAAGCAGGCAGTAACCAGCAGCCACCTGAAGAGGGAGCTCCGGCCTCCGGTTCGCAGCAGTGGCCGCTGCAGACACATGGTGCACGGTTCTCCTGACGCTGCGGAGGCGGATGTGGCTGTGGATGGCGCCCTCTGGTGGCAGAAACGAAGAACTGCAGATTCCAAGTAGTTTTCAAAATTAGGATACCAAGTTTACCCATGCAAACAGCAGTCATAAAATATGGGTTATGGTGTTGTACACTAAAATACAGTAACCTCACAAATCTTGTATATATTCTAAGACTGTCAGAAACAAGTTGTTAAAAGGCACGACTGCTACACCGTCAGCAATACGTACAGCTGTCTCGAAAGGCAATAGATCTTTATTTGCAAAGGTCAGACTTGAGCAACCAATGTAGAAACTTAATCGTTATGTTTTAAAATAAAAACAACTCTGGGTGAATGGGTATGTGATCAGTGTCATGACAAAAAGACTTAAGCCAGATCTTGGAAGGATGTTTGTGTTAAACCTATCAGAAGCTACCCGAAGAAGGTTGTGCTGCAGAGCCAAAAGTACATTTCCAGGTCCGCATGCACTGTAGGATGAGTGAAAGTGTTGCCTTTAAACACAGGCCAAGACAGTATGTCTGCAGAGCTGGACAACAATTCGGTTTATTGTGAAGTGATCCATACATATTACTGTAAATGACTTACGGACAAAGGAGTTGTTAAACCATCTCCATTACTGACCAACAGTCCCCAGCCAAAACCTGGCACAGATTTGTCCCGAGTGTTGGCCAAAAACATTTTCACAATAGCGGCTTTGGCAAGTACATCTCAGTCTTTTTACCCATCATGAGCCTTGTATTACCCCCTCCACAAAATCTATTTAAAAAAAAAAATGTTTGGAAACACTAGAATGAACATGACGTGTGGAATTATTACAACTTTGTTGGTGTAGTAATTTGAAATCGGATGTCTTTGTTTTTTCCTCATAGGCCAACGTGTGTAAGTTTCCATTTTGGTGAAATTCTACACCGGCTCCTTTCAGATTACCTGTCTGACGCCGTCCTGTTGGTGCTAATAAGTAAAGCCTGCTGGTGTCGTGTTTGGCGGAGGGGGAAAAAACTGCACAGATGGTTTGACATCCATGGAAATAGGTCAATGACGGTCATAAACCGCTTTCACTATTCCGAGTACACACGAGATATAGGGATTAACGACATAAGATACAGCATCTTTTACTTGTAGTCTGATAAAATGAACAGTAGGCTGTTCAAACTCAACATCCATTTGCACCGCCCACATTTATCACATTATTCCGGTAGCTGGCAGTAGTCAGGTACACCCTAGTCAGGAAGAGTCGGTAGAGGAATTTTTCAAAATGGGAAATTCTCCACTGACCTGCTGCCAGACGCTCTGCCTTAAGATTGACTCGCTCCCACTGACTCACATGAGGAGCTCAAACCTCGGTCTCGTTTGGTTTTCCATTAGTCAGGAATGATAACGGCTCAATTTCAGGATTGCACGCCTGCATTTCATATTTTACAACATAGTTGGGACTAAACAACACGATCGATGAACAAGCAACTTTATGCGAATCTCTTTGAAAACAGCATTACATTTTAAATGAGTGAAACATCAAACTCAAGACTGCCGCCCTGCCAGAGGAGGCGTGGCTCCAGAGGTCCCGAGCCCCATGTGTTAAGAACTTAATTTTACAATGTGACTCTAATAATTATAAGAATAATAGTAGTTTGTTGATAAGTACCACTCACTCCCCCCCTTTTTGACAGAAAAGAAAAACACTATGACATGAATCTGACTTTTACATGACTCATACAAGTGAGACTGCACCCTATGCCAGAAGCTATAGATATCTGTTCAATAAAACACTGTCAAAACAGGTCAGATGTTGTCCAGATGCTGTGGTCAGCAGGAGTCCTGTGTCTTTGAGGCACCATTCAGCGATGGGGGTTGTATGAGTAAATGGTGTGGGGTGCCTTGACCAACCTATTATACCTGAGCTGATCCATCACTCAGGTTATAAAAAAAAAAAATCATGGCACCACAACCCCATCAATTGAAAGGGGCTTTGGCCACACCCACCAATGCTGGCCTGAGGGTGCGACCATGGAGCTTGTAGCCCACCTTAGTTACAACAGCGACAGTGCCAGGCTCCTTGCCCTCCATGGGGGTGTGAAAGAGGGCCTCGTGCTCATAGGGGTCAAACTTCTGGCCATCGGGGTTGAGCTTGACCAGGCCGTGTTTGGTGAAAAGCTTCTGGATCTGGACCTCAGTCATCACCAGGCCGTCGTACAGGTTCTTGAGGTGGGGGTTCTGTGTGGTCACCTCCTCCTTGGGCACACTCTCCGTGGCCTTCTCCAAGATGTCTGCCACCTCTAGCAGGTCTTTGCAGAAGCCCTGGATTCCTGATGGGTTTTGTGGAGTTGGGGTGACAACACTTTGTTATAACACTATTCAACATGTAGTTACAAATCTCTAGTCATGCTTCATAATTCCATACATTGACATTATGCAATCAGATCTTTAGTGAGTGTTCTGCAATACAATTCTCACCATATAACTTAGCATCTTCCACCATCTTCTTACTCCTTGTTCTGAGGTTCTCTGTGTCTGCTAAGGCCCGCTTGAATTTTTCCTGGAATCAAAGGCAGAACAATGGAGTTGAAGTCAGACCATAACACTGTTTGAATCATGCCAGACTTTCCTTTCCATCAGAAACGGTGCTTTTCCACAGTATGGTTAAACAGCTAAGAGCACCGAAAAGAACCATTCCAATGACATTTCCATCAGCAAAAAGTTTGGTGTGGAACGGTTCGAAACAGTGTTCGTTTCTGCATTTTGGGCACCATTTGACAACCGTGCTCGATATGGCTAGACCGTGCTGGCAGGAGAGCTTAATGAAATCGGTATTGAATGACTGGATTTACATTCACGTCATATCCAACACCTCATCTGACAGTGTTGAAATCCTACAACGCCGTTATTACATCTGCCACTGCTCTTACAGTGCAAAATGAAAATCCCAACCAGTACACGTGTGTCATTTTCAACCGGCAAACAAAAATGTCTGCATCCATGTTACAGCTTTTGAGGGAGACATTGGCGGCAGTGTTGCATTTGCATTACATAGACGGATGCAGTTGCGTGGCATTTTTTTGTCATCATAGTTTCTCTGTGGGACTTCCTACTCCTGATTTTACATCCAATGCTAATTGGAAACAGAAGCGATAACCATGCACACAACGTGGTCTACCGTGGCTTCATTACAGCCTCAGCAGTGGAAACAGGGTAAAACACATGTACTGGAATAATAATTGTTGGTGTTGTAATTCTATGTTAAGTACACAGAGCCCAGAAACTGGAGTCACATTCCATGTAGTGCAAACCTACATGACCAATAAACATGATTCTAATTCTGATAAATGGGACAAAGATGGGGCTTCACTTGCATAAAGACAAACGACAACGCACTATACAATAAACACCATGTGTTGTCCCAAAACTTTGTCAATCTCAGTTTTTTAATATTGTACAGTATAAGGTGAAATACATACAGGATCTATGCTATTGTTTATGCAAATTAAGAAACCAAGGAAAATGCATGACGTATTTATTAACATCATCACCAAAGCTCAAGTACTTATGAACAGGCCATGATAAATCTTTAGAAATTCAAACTTATGGTCTTGGGTTGTACAGTGGCCCAGTGATTAGCACTGTTGCCTCATGGCAAAAAGGTCCTGGGTTCGAACTCCAGGCCATCCCAAGTCCTTTCTGTGTGGAGTTTGTGCATATTGTCCCGTGTCTGTGTGGGTTTCCCCCCCACCATCTAATACACGTGTATTTGGGTTAACACTCCTGACTGAGGCATCGCATGAAGAACTGGCATTGGTTCCCTGGCGCTGCATGGGGGCTGCCCACTGCTCCCATCTACACAACTAGGATCGGTTAAATGCAGATGATGAATGTCCCCAAGGGGATTAATAAAGTATATCTTCTTTTATAATAATCAAGTTATTCAAATTAAATGTTTATTTTTTCAAACTCGTACAAAGGAGTAAAATTAAAAAATGTCAATAATTCAACTAACTTTTCCTCTGTTTTGCTCATAGGTGAATTTGTGGTACTACTCTCCTCTCGACTAAGATGCGACAGTGACAACTACATGTAGCGGGTTTGAGTTTCATGGCCTACAACACTTGAGGTGTTGAAAAGATGCCCTGAAACGAAATTAAACACACTTGGACATAAACTTAAGCGATCAGACACAGACGGAAGGGTATATTTCTGTCTTGCAAACACCTGGCGACGCGGTTGTGATCGAAAGGGTTGAGTTTGCTGCCGAGTTAAGACTCACTGTGACCTCCTTGAGCTGTTCCTCCAGCTGGATCTTCTCCTCCACGAGGGTCTTCTCTGCTGCACTCTGCTCCGGCTTGCTAGCCTCCTCCTCCGACCTCTGGCCGTTTTTCTGCTGGGCAGCTGTGCATAGCAAACGTGGAAGTGCCCTGGAGAGGCAGGGAGCGAGTGAAAGCGAAAACACTCGAGCTTGCTGACACCTTTAAGTATAGGGAGTTAGATTACCAACTTTAGTGGACAATTCCACTCAGCAATGATGTTGTGCAACTACATTATTGGGTAACACTTTAGTATGGGGAACATAGTCACCATTAATTAGGTGCTTATTAGCATGCAAATTAGCAACATATTGGCTCTTAATTGGTCATTATTACGTACTCATTAATGCCTTATTCTGCATGGCCTTATTATACAACCAGTAAGCCATTAACTATGAGTTTTCCCTCTATAACCTCAGAATTATTGCTTATTAGTAGTACTATCTCAATATGCTTTGCTTAGTATGGCCTTTATAAGGTGGTAGTACCACAAGAAGAGTTATTCTCCCTTACTAACACTTAATGAATATGGTCTGTTCTTACATAACAAAACACAAAACCACAAGTGTTCATAGTGTTAAATTACTCTAAATTAAGTTTTTGTTACTTAGAATATGTTCCCCATACTAAAGCGACATCTCGATCATTACTAATTCACTAGTAATTAAGTTTTTGTTACTTAGAATATGTTCCCCATACTAAAGCGACATCTCGATCATTACTAATTCACTAGTAATTAAGTTTTTGTTACTTAGAATATGTTCCCCATGCTAAAGTGTTACCCATTATTGCTTTGACTTTAGCAAAAAAAAAAAAAACCACGTGGGAACACTGTCAGAATGCAAGCTAATTTCCAGCAAGCAAGGATACTGGGCAGAATGTATTGCGAACCCCCCCCCCCCCCCTTAACCCCTCATGGTAAACGTCACATTGCGTCATCATCCTCTCGAGTCTGGGGCAATGACATGCTAACGTTAACGCTATCCGCCAAGCTAACTCCTGTGCGAGAACAAAGGTGACCTTATTTGAGGAAAGCCGTCAGTAGCCAGCGGGGGATATAATACAGACGTGATCTAGTCCACGTTTCCCGAGTCGTTTGGGATCCTGGTCAATTAGGAAGCTCGTCCCATTAGCTAGCCGCCGCTGCGTAGGTATAAACCGCGGGGAGCTAACGGCAAAAAACGCGCGTCGACTTATAAAGAGACATCCTTCACAAACCGCTAAACTGGAGACGACGAAGTAATTAAGAGGCGAGTCATAAACCGCTTACCTAATGGGTGAAGGCGAGGCTACCACTGAGTAACTCTGTCTCACCGCTCGCACACACCAGCTCGCCATTTTCTCCCCCCGTTGACGACGCACGCTGACGCGACACGCAAACTATGCGGCGGCGTGCGGACGTCAACCAATCGGAAGACGGCATGGGGGAACGCCCTGTTAACTTTTGCCCAATCAGCGTTAGCGTTGCTGGTGCGGCTAGGTTGTAGCGGACGCGAGGCGGAGTTAAAGGTGAAACCCGCACACGTGATCAAGGGCAATTTTTTAAACCCTCTTCACCCGACTGAAGGACGGACGGACGGATGGATGGGTTGTTGCGTTTTTGTGTTGTTTTTTGTTTTTTTAAATAGCTGCGACAACCACCGACACTATTTGAAATGAAACGAAACATGGTTCCCCCCCCCAGCACACAGCAGTGCGGCACAAACACAAAAAACGCACACATCATAAAAACTGCAACAACTTCAAGAACACACATGCTAATTAACACATATATCTAAGCTAACACACATATATCCAAACTAAAAAAAAATAAATAAAAAATCACTGTCCAAGGGGACGGGAAATAAATAAATAAATAAATAGATAAAAGGAAAATAATCACTTTGCTACTAAAACGTGCAAATTGCTCAAGCAACTTGGAACGGAGGCCAGGCCATAAAGTAAAGAACCAGCCATTAAGTCTCACTAATGTAAACGTTGATTTCAAATCTACTACTACAACTTTCAGCTGCTCCCGTTAGGGGGCGCCACAGCGGATCATCCGTCTCCATCTCTTCCTGTCTTCTGCGTCTCCCTCTGTCACACCAGCCACCTGCATGTCCTCCCTCGCCACATCCATAAACCTCCTCTTTGGCCTTCCTCTTCTCCTCTTCCCTGGCAGCTCCATATTCAGCATCCTTCTCCCAATATACCCAGCATCTCTCCTCCACACATGTCCAAACCATCTCAATCTTGCCTCTCTTGCTTTGTCTCCAAACCGTCCAACCTGAGCTGTCCCTCTAATATACTCGTTCCTAATCCTGTCCTTCTTCATCACTCCCAGTGAAAATCTTATCATCTTCATCTCTGCCACCTCCAGCTCCTCCTCCTGTCTTTTCATCAGTGCCACTGTCTCCAAACCATATAACATAGCTGGTCTCACTACCATCTTGTAAACCTTCCCTTTAACTCTTGCTGGTACCCTTCTGTCACACATCACTCCTGACACTCTTCTCCACCCACTCCACCCTGCCTGCACTCTCTTCTTCACCTCTCTACTACACTCCCCTTTACTTTGGACAGTTGACCCCAAGTATTTAAACTCATCCACCTTCATCACCTCTACTCCTTGCATCCTGACCATTCCCCTGTCCTCCCTCCCATTCACACATAGGTATTCCGTCTTGCTCCTACTGACTTTCATTCCTCTTCTCTCCAGTGCATACCTCCACCTCTCCAGGCTCTCCTCCACCTGCACCCTACTCTCGCTACAGATCACAATGTCATCCACGAACATCATCGTCCACGGAGACTCCTGCCTGATCTCGTCCGTCAACCTGTCCATCACCATTGCAAACAAGAAAGGGCTCAGAGCCGATCCTTGATGTAATCCCACCTCCACCTTGAACCCATCTGTCATTCCAACCCCACACCTCACCACTGTCACACTTCCCTCATACATATCCTGCACCACTCCTACATACTTCTCTGCAACTCCTGACTTCCTCATACAATAAACATTGATTTCAAATACTGACAGAAAAATCCTCAACTGCTCCCACTCGTCTGAAACATTTTTAGGCCCACTGAACTCTGACTCGGCCCAGTCTCTTTCGCACGTCACGTCATTTGCTCTGATGACAGTTTCACACTGATTTGAAAAACAAAATGAAATCAACACGTCGCAGCTTTTGCAAATTGATGGTTATCATCAAGAAGAATGATCCTGCAATCAGTTTCACGGCATTTCAATGCATGCGGTGTAATATATATATATATATATATATATATATATATATATATATATATATATATATATATATATATATATATAGTGGCGTCTGATAGAGACACTGTCACACCCAATTTGTCAGGGCAGATTGCTGGTAGCAGACTGCAGTTGGCTTTAGCAGACTACCGAGGCCGATTTGGCAAGCCTAACCGTACTGAATTTGCAGGCTTAGGCCGGCTTTTATAATCTACCGAGAATTTACTTGATAGAAAAAAACAGTTACATCATCATGTTTGAAATATTTATCCATTTAGATACCATGCAGTAACTTGTTTGGCACGACTCTAAGCCCACTGCCCGACAGGGGCCCTCATAGACATTGGTAGATAAGGCAAATAAAATGTGTGGTTTTTGTTTTTTTTCTAGTTCAGATATGTGTGTTAGTTCAGATATGTGTGTTAGTTCAGATATGTGTGCTAGCTTGGATATGTGTGCTAGTTCAGATATGTGTGCTAGCTTGGATATGTGTGTTCTTGTAGTTCTCGTAGTTTTTGGACGAGTTGTTGTCATTGTGTTGCGTTGCTGTGGGCTGGGGGAAACGGCATTTCGTTTCCCACATGAAGCTTTCCTGATTCCTGATTATGAGATAGTTTAACCTCCCCTGTTGCGGACGGTATTTGCTAATCAGAGAATTCCAAGCTGCTACCAGCTTAAAAGTCATCCATCCATTACCCAAACTGCTTATCCTGCTCTCAGGCTTGCGGGGATGCTGGAGCCTATCCCAGCAGCCATTGGGCGGCAGGCGGGGAGACACCCTGGACAGGCTGCCAGACCATCATACACACACACACACACACATGCACACACACACACCAAAATGTTCGCATAGAAAATGAACAGAGAACAGATTGTATTGGGATAAAATGTGGATATCGTCCTATAGTGATACAGGAGTGATGTGTGACAGAAGGGGACCAGCAAGAGTTAAAGGGAAGGTTTACAAGATGGTAGTGAGACCAGCTATGTTGTATGGTTTGGAGACAGTGGCACTGATGAAAAGACAGGAGGAGGAGCTGGAGGTGGCAGAGATGAAGATGATAAGATTTTCATTGGGAGTGATGAAGGAGGACAGGATTAGGAACGAGTATATTAGAGGGACAGCTCAGGTTGGACGGTTTGGAGACAAAGCAAGAGAGACAAGATGGAGATGGTTTGGACATGTGTGGAGGAGAGATGCTGGGTATACTGGGAGAAGGATGCTGAATATGGAGCTGCCAGGGAAGAGGAGAAGAGGAAGGCCGAAGAGGAGGTTTATGGAGGTGGTGAGGGAGGACATGCAGGTGGCTGGTGTGACAGAGGAAGATGCAGAGGACAGGAAGAGATAGAAACGGATGATCCGCTGTGGCGCCCCCTAACGGGAGCAGCCGAACGTAGTAGTAGTAGTTGTAGTAGTAGTAGTAGTAGTAGTAGTAGTAGTAGTAGTCCTATAGTGAGACACATTTTGTTGTCTAAATTGTTTATAACAAGAATCTATTAGAATACTATAAAATAAAAAAAATTGTCAAAATTAATTAGTAATTAGAATTTAATTATGAACTTTGATTTTTAAATCTATTTATTTCAGCATCTCTGATACATTCTCTGCACCTTATCACCTCTTGTTTCGCCTGTGTAAGTCAACCCTTGTGTATACATGTGAGGATCGTCGTGTTGTATACAGTGTTGCTGTCCAGTGTTAAGTACACTGACGGAGCCAGGAAATCTGGCTCTGTCAGTGGTTCTGATTCTGATACATGGTTCTGATTCTGATGCTGATAACGTAAAACTGGGCTGTATCCTCGGCCTCCTGTAGGCCATCGGCCATCTCTGTGGTGCAATAGCGAGCCTCACTGTCAGAACGCAACTCGTACACATGCATAGTTATCAGACATCGTTTAACAGCGTACTGCCAGCAAGACTTGAAAGCATTGCTGCGCCAAAGCTGCAACTACAGACGACGCTTTGAACGGGTCGCTCAGTAGGTCGTGGACGTGCGGCGTCCGCCGTGTAGCGGCCTGCAGCGGGACCGAGGTCGCATTCGGATGAAAGCCCTTGCTAAATCATATCACTGTACATCTAAACTCTGTTTCAGGGAGCTGTTTATACATGCACCATATACACATGCACCATATACACATGCAACATATACACATGCAACATATACACATGCAACATATACACATGCAACATATACACATGCACCATATACACATGCAACATATATACATGCACCATATACACGGGTGTGATAAATCAATAAGCCACGCTTTTGTGGATGTCTTTCCACTGAATAAATGGGTTGTCTGCACCAGCGCTACCCTCACATTTAGCCACGCCGCTGAATCGCCGGAGGGGAACGCGCGTTCATTGTGAGAGCAGCGTGATCCACAAATATTTCAACGATGCATTTATTAAAATACAGCTCTCGTTGCAGAGCCCAGGTTCCTACAAGCCCGCCTCCTTGGTGATATTCATGGACAGGATCTCAAGTTACAGCCAAGGTGAGGGGGTGTGTCCGTTTTGGGAACCTCAGAATGGCATGTCTGCTCTTCGCAGATGATGTGGTTTTGGTGACGTCATCATAACGTGACCTCCGGCGCCCACTGGGGCGGTTTGCAGCTGAGTGTGAAATGGCCGGGATGAGTCGGCACCTCCAGGTCGGAGGCCACGGTTCTCTACCGGAAAATGGTGGATTGCTCCCTCCGGGTTGGGGATGAGTTGTTGCCTCAAGTGGAGGAGTTTTAAGTATCTCGGGGTGTTGTTCACGAGTGAGGGTAGGATGGAGCGGGAGATTTGACAGGCGGATTGGTGCAGCATCAGCAGTGATGTGGATGTTGTACCGGATCGTTGTGGTGACGAGGGAGCTGAGCCGGGAGGCAAAGCTCTCAATTTACCAGTCAGTCTTCGTTCCAGCCCTCACCTATGGTCATGAGCATTGGGTAGTGACCAAAAGGGTGAGATCGTGGATACAAGCGGCTGAAATGAGTTTCCTCCATAGGGTGTCTGGGCTCAGCCTTAGAGATAGGGTGAGGAGCTCGGACATCCGGAGGGAGCTCGGAGTAGAGCCGCTGCTCCTTAGCGTCAAAAGGAGCCAGTTGAGGTGGTTCGGGCATCTGATTAGGATGCCTCCTGGGCACCTTCCTTTGGAGGTTTACCGGGCACGGCCTACTGGGAGGAGGCCCCGGGGTAAACCCAGAACTGGAGGGACTGCATGTCCAATCTGGCCTGGGGAACGCCTTGGGATCCCCCAGGAGGAGCCGGAGGGCGTTGCTGGAGAGAGGGACGTCTGGAGTGCCCTGCTTCTTTTCAGGGTCAAATTGACCCGTTCACTTAAAATCAAGCCAAATGAGTCACAAGGATTGTAGTTGAAAGTAAACATTATTCATGCAACGTTTAGAACCAGAAATGAACAAAAATGAACGAGAGATGAACAATATGTACGAGTTCTCCTGGTCTGCAAATCTGACCCAGGTCTTGCGGGGAGCACAGCTGGTCATCTTCTATAGCATCATTGATGTATCAGCCTACAGTGTGTTCGTCGTCTGGAGGGAGATTTTTCCCTGAGTGGAACATGTCAAAGCTGTACAAGAGGCGCATCCTCCTGGAGGAGCTGGGGAAGGCACTCGTGGTACCGCAAGGGAGGCAGCACATGCCAAGGACCCCAGCCACTGCAGCCACAGTGAGGGAGATCCGGGAGAGAGCTGAACCTAGTACACCTAGTACCTGCCTGAGGTAAGTGCGCGCGCAAATGAATTTTGCACACGTCGCACATGTCGCGCTCGTCTTGACGTCATCAGACGGCTTGCAGACCAGGCGCTTCTCTCCCCCCCCCCCCCCCCCAGCAGCAACTTAGAAAGACGAGGATGACGATTACTTTACTATGTCTTTTTGCTCATCCCGATCCCCTGACGCACGCGCACGCGGTGTTCCCTGCAAGACCTGGGTCACAGATTTGCAGACCAGGAGAAAGAAATAACTGGGGAACAGATGATGGATTTAATGGAACAAACTTTGAAACGGTCGAAAAATGTTGTAGTGAATTCAAGGGGGCAGCCGGGAACCGCCGCAGGCGGGACGCGAACCCGGGTCTCCCGCACGATAACCAGTCGACTAAACGGTCCGAGCCGTCGGGCTAGCGAGTCTACACATCCGTGGTCGTTACAATATCTTCTCTTATTGCTTTGTCTTAGTCAAGTCAGATCCATTTGTATGGCTCCAATTCACAACGCAGCACCAGAGGGTTTTGCATTCAATGGCTTTAGATGTAGTAGTTTCTTCTTTTGCTGTGCGCTTTTCCTTCTTGGTGTGCCATAGTTTAGTGCACGTCGTTCTCTTTTCTAACAACAGCCTCAGGTTCGATGAATTCTTAATGTTCAGAGATGTTTACATCATGACTTTAAGGTTACCCAGACACCCAGAAGTCAATCGAAGGTAAACTCCCGAGTAAACTCAAATAGCGCTTTATTTTAAAAACTGAACATTTGTATTTTACTTCAGGCACATAAGAAGTCAGCTTTGGCACGGGGCTTTCATGTTCCCCCACATCGATGCAGAAAGGGATAACAGAGGCTAAAGAATTTCTCTTCCTGAATATGATGTTTAATGGTGGATTTAAGGTGATTAAAAACCAATTAAAATCTAAAAACAGTATTTGAAGATTGTGTGGGTCCCTGTTCCTGGTCTGGGTCCACGTTCCTGGTCTGGGTCCCTGTTCCTGGTCTGGGTCCAGGTTCCTGGTCTGGGTCCCTGTACCTGGTCTGGGTCCCTGTTCCTGGTCTGGGTCCCTGTTCCTGGTCTGGGTCCACGTTCCTGGTCTGGGTCCCTGTTCCGGGTCCATGTTCCTTGTCTGGGTCCATGTTCCTGTCTCAACGGCGGAGCCGTTCGATGGACGGCAGGTCGCCCTCCGTCTGGCTGGCAGGTCTCTTCATTCCCCTCCCAGCAGCGGCCGTTGGACAAGCCGGGCCCTTTCTCTGGTTTTGCCCACTGCCGCTTCCTCCCTTTGAGAAGACAGCGGATGCTCCTGACCCACTCGGGCACAGGTCCGCCCATAAACACGGCCCTGGTGGCGCGCTGGCGAGGGTTTGCCACTCTCTGAGGGGGGTTTCTCAGCGGGCTGGGGTGGAGTCCCGGCGGCCCGGCGGCCCGGTTGGGTTTGGCCTCACGATGGGGTTGTGTGTTGGGAGTGCAGCATGAAGCCTCACATTTCCTCAGCCGAATCCTCAGGCCGGTGGGGTCTTCCTGAGCTGTGAGAGGAGCTATTTCCCAGACACCGGGTTTGTCCTCATCCTGCTGTTGTCCCCGTTTCTCCAGGTGGGGGGGGGGTGGGGGGGTTTGGTGTGCGGACTCTCACCGGCGTCGGCCCCAAGGGGACGGGCCTGTTAGGAATACACTTCCACACAGGGGACGTTACATACAGTGACTGGAATCGGTCCAACATTGCAACGCTTTTGCACCGAATATCTTCATCTTGTAAGTTTGACTCGAGTGAATATTTTCCTAGCAAGACATCAGATTTGTATTGAAATACATCCTGTGAACCAATGCTGGGCTCTACAGCAAATGAGCGACCAGCAAAATCTTGACAACCAACGTCTGAAACCTCCTCTACTTGAAATATTGACCTTTTCCATGTTTTTCTGTTGACTTTTAATAGATGCGGTATCTCTGCTGTAAAGGTTTCCTTCAGCAGCTTCGGAAACCGTCCTGACGGCTACACAACAGGAATCTGCCTTGGCAGGGCCACTTAAACTCCACTGTGCGTGTGATGTCATCACGTTTTGGAGATTGTACCCAGATAGCATCTTGATATGAGTCACGTCAGGCATTGATGCGGCACCGGTGGCCTTTTTCTGGCCCGGACAAAATGAGCCTGGAGTGGCCCAGATCTGGCAAACAGGAGCGGACCGCCCAAGTGCCACCATTCCACACGGTATGTGGGCCGGATGAAGTCTCGGGTGTGGGACGGGTCCGGGCCACAGCAGTTTTGCTATCTGGGTACTGACTGGCATCTCAGGGAAGGGATCTGTAGCAATTGAACCGTGGTGTGGACCGAGTCCCCCGACAACATGGCCCCCTTGTTCTTTTAACATTTTGGGCACCTACGCAAGCTGTGCTGGGTGACGGAGGACGCCTCTCACCGCGGGTGGAGATCTAAACTACAAAGAGGCCGAACACAGACGGAGGACGGGTGTTACGGCCTCAAAGCAGAAACATGGAGCGGCTGGAAGGCCGGTTCTCAGGGAAAGACTCATCCTCAGAAAATCCTTCAGCAATCCATTACAAGAAGAAGACCCCCCCCCCACACACACACACACAGTGTTGAGTTGACCACGGATCTCAACAGGTCCTTGCATTTCCCCTGGTGTACATCCCCATGATCCCCTTCCCCACCCTTCCCCTACCTGTCCATCCACCCTAAACCATCACACCTACTACCTGGCCATGTTTCTCATGGATTGTTTTACCCAGCCGCTTGACGTCTGTACCGTTCCCACATCCTCTGAAACCTCCGGTCCGCAAAAAGGCCCGTTGGATTCCAGGTCTAGAGAGCTGCCAAGCTGTTGCTGCCAGCATCTGATGAAGACCCTGAAAGTGTTTCGCTCGCCCATCTCAAAGCCGCTGAAGATCCTCTGCTGGACGGTCAACCTGAGCGGTTGGACTCTTCACTGAAAGGCAAACGAGGGGTTAAAGGAAATAGCAGAATAGCAGCTAAACCGGTGTGGAATTGCGGCGGTTGTCCACGTTGAAAGGGTCGTCTCAAAGCGCAGCCGCCGCAACCATTTGACAACTAACCAAAACCCACAATGATCTCACGAGTAATCACAAATCACATAAATACAATAGTCTCTCACATAATCACAGCCACAGAGTCCTCATAATGATCCCAACTCAGCTTCATAATTGTATAGAGAGTCCTTTGTGGACCAAAGTGTGTCTAATCTATGCTTAGAAGAGTTAAGGGAAGGAGCTGCACCGCTGGCTCCTCGCTGGCTCCTCGCTGGCTCCTCGCTGGCTCCTCGCTGGCTCCTCGCTGGCTCCTCGCTGGCTCCTCGCTGGCTCCTCGCTGGCTCCTCGCTGGCTCCTCGCTGGCTCCTCGCTGGCTCCTCGCTGGCTCCTCGCTGGCTCCTCGCTCCCACGGCACGATTTGCAAAGAAGTTTTTGCCATACTTCCTCTTAACTCATACCTATTGCGCCACAAAATAGACAAAAGGCTCAGTCAGTGGTGAAATCATCTATGTTGTGGACAAGCTTATGGACTTCCATCACGTCTCCTCTGTGTCTCCTGTATACTGGAGTTGGTGGTTGTAAATGTACGGTCATGTCAACTTCACAGCTGAGTTGGACTTTGTTTGGGTGTGCTCAGAGGTACCAATAGCAAACGTATAACCACCCAACACGTACAAGGAGGGCCCACAGAGCCATACGGGTACACATTTGGCGGCATGTTTATGACCAGCGGAGAATAGTGGAATCTGACAGGAGGCCGGCGGAGGCCGGATGTTCCTCATTAGGGTGGTGATAGACTTCAGATGCAGCATCTCTGTTGGAGCAAAACCTACGGAGATGCCCTCTGTCCGGGGCAGTCCATCTGAGGCAGCTGTCAGCGAGTGCGCACCAAATGTCAGTCGGGGTTATTTTTCCTTTACAAGCTCAGCAGGCTGAATGTGAGTCGGTCAGGGGTTGATGCATTATACTCTTGCATCGCCGAGTCAGTACTGACCTTCAGCTCAACAGCCCGCGACGCTTCTCCCAACAACTGCAGCTGTAAAGGCCGAGGGGAGGATCCTGCGGGGGAGTAAAATCACTGGAAAAACAGAGAAAAGCGCTGCTAGGTAGCTTCATGGGGCGCGTACGATCTAGAAAGGAGAATGCATAATGGATCCTTAAAAAGAAAAACTACCTTAAATCCTCCCTTTTAGACTTTAAACGGGGCGAGGCGACACGTGTGAGGCTGCAAAATGACAACGAGCAGCGAACAACACAAACTTACTGCTTCTTGATCTTTTATGAAGTATCAGTAAATTATTAAAATGTAGTGTGGTAATATAATAGTGTATAACTGTGTCAACATAGTATATTAGTGCAGTGTACTTGTATTAGTATCCCTATATTGGTGCTATAGAATATTAAATGAGCATATTATTTGTATAGAATAAAATATCATGCTACATGTTAGCATGTAATGCTAACATGTAGCATGTAGCTAATGTAGCATAATAGCTACATTAAAACCAGACTCACAACGTCCATGTCCGCCATCACATCTAACCGAATCTTCACCTTCGCTTTGACCCTTTTTATTGTGGGGGCCTCAAAGACCCCCCTTTAATTCAGCTTTTAATGAGAACTGCTTCCTGCGTTTTATCGTGGAACTGGTTAAGCTTACCCTTTAATTTCTTTTTATTCTTTTAATATTCTTAATATATTCCGTGTCTTTTATTTAGCGTCTTTATGTAAAGCACTTGCCTCGGTGTATGAAACGTGCTATAAACCTAGCTTTCAGGCATATCGCAACACGCAATGGTGTCTGAATTAATGAGGATGAGAATCTATTACCTGATATTTCTCACAAAACCAGGTGTTAAATATACGAGGCAGTATCATCAGAAAACTAGTTTTGGGTTCATGTTAGACTTTGCATTCCCAAACAGTTCGATGTGATGAACCTCGCTTAGGTTCTTAAACAGGGTATTTTTGCATATGTATATATATATCACAATCAGAATCATATGTATACATATATCACAATCAGAATCCTATGTATACATATATCACAATCAGAATCATATGTATACATATATCACAATCAGAATTTATATATATATATATATAAGGTTCTTAAACAGGGTATTTTTGCATATGTATACATATATCACAATCAGAATCATATGCATACACATATCACAATCAGAATCATATGTATACATATATCACAATCAGAATCATATGCATACACATATCACAATCAGAATCATATGTATACATATATCACAATCAGAATCATTTGTATACATATATCACAATCAGAATCATATGTATACATATATCACAATCAGAATCATATGTATACATATATCACAATCAGAATATATATATATATATATATAAGGTTCTTAAACAGGGTATTTTTGCATATGTATACATATATCACAATCAGAATCATATGCATACACATATCACAATCAGAATCATATGTATACATATATCACAATCAGAATCATATGCATACACATATCACAATCAGAATCATATGTATACATATATCACAATCAGAATCATATGCATACACATATCACAATCAGAATCATATGTATACATATATCACAATCAGAATCATTTTGTATACATATATCACAATCAGAATCATATGTATACATATATCAGAATCAGAATTTATATATATATATAAGGTTCTTAAACAGGGTATTTTTGCATATGTATACATATATCACAATCAGAATCATATGTATACATATATCACAATCAGAATCATACGTATACATATATCACAATCAGAATCATTTGTATCATATATCACAATCAGAATCATATGTATACATATATCACAATCAGAATCATATGTATACATATATCACAATCAGAATCATATGTATACATATATCACAATCAGAATTTATATATACATATAAGGTTCTTAAACAGGGTATTTTTGCATATGTATACATATATCACAATCAGAATCATATGTATACATATATCACAATCAGAATCATACGTATACATATATCACAATCAGAATCATTTGTATACATATATCACAACCAGAATCATATGTATACATATATTACAATCAGAATCATATGTATACATATATCACAATCAGAATCATTTGTATACATATATCACAATCAGAATCATATGTATACATATATCACAATCAGAATCATTTGTATACATATATCACAATCAGAATCATATGTATACATATATCACAATCAGAATCATTTGTATACATTCATCACAATCAGAATTTATATATATATATATATATATAAGGTTCTTAAACAGGGTATTTTTGCATATGTATACATATATCACAATCAGAATCATATGTATACATATATCACAATCAGAATCATATGTATACATATATCACAATCATAATTTATATATATCACAATCAGAATTTATATAACATATATGGTGCTGATTATGATATATGTATACAGATGCAAAAATGCCCTGTTTAAGAACCTTATGTGTGTGTGTGTGTATATATATATATATATGTGTATATATATATATATATATATATATGTGTATATATATATATATATATATATAGTGATCAATACCAGCATCCTGTAAACTTGCCAGTGGTTAACGTGACACTAAGAGAGTATTTCTGTTTGGCCCTGCCAGGGGGCGAGCGAGCATTGGTCAGCAGGGGGGGAGAGAGAGAAAAGTGTCCCAGTTAGTCAATGGGGCAAATCCACACTTAATTAACCCCCCCCCCTTTATAACATATGTACAGCAGCTTAGGAAGTCTCAACCCCCCCCCCCCGGTTGGTTATTTCTTCTTTTGCTGTGTTTCAAGAGTCAGTATAAACATGTTCCAGTGGGATTTCGGGGGTTTTGTTAAGATTAGGTATTTACATGTCTTCAGACTGGCGTTGGGGGATAATAAAGCTGGGAATGGCTGACACACATTCACACTCATCTTAAACCCCAGGGGAGAGAGAGACACTTCTGGGAAAAGCCACAAGCGAGTCACGTCAGCGGCGCCCGGAAGCCGTGACTGTCTCGGTGCATCACGGTCAGGAAGGGGGGGGGTGACCACGTGTGTGTCTGTCAGACGGACGGGCCCATGAGCCACACAGGAACGTCATTTCCTCTAAGTATAGTGCAGCTTGACCTTAGACCACACCTTTGACTCCAGCTCACGTCACTGTTTTCTTATCAAGACATTGTTTTGGCTTCCAGGATTTAATGGCGTCTCAATCCTTTTAGGCAATGTGGGCCTAATGTGGCCTGTTGCGCAGACTGCCATCTAGTGGTACTGACAGTGTACAGCAGTTCTTGTTCTGCTATGTTTACGCCATTATTTCCACAGTTCTTACACATCTAATAAGAAAGCATCTTACCATTATAATCCAGCATTTGATTCTCAGCTGATAAAAAGTAATCACACGTTATATAAAAATGTACACACTGATTCTTAACATTCAGACAAATTGTTTTCCACAGCAGTTTGTGTGACCGACGTTGGTCAAGTTGGTGGAGGAACGTCATTCTGTCTGATGAGAAACCACGTTGCCCAACATTACAATTCGGCTTGTGGCCAACTTCCTAACTCTTAAAGTTCAGTTTAATGACTCAGTCAAAACAGAACCTCAAATCAATTTAACACTTCCCAGGGTTAAATACTGTACTGGTTGTACTGGTTGGGCCCCCGCCCACAAAGCAGCTGGTCCAGGACATGCCCATCTGTCTGGCAAAAACCAGGAAGTAGACCAAGAGAGGGCGCAGGAGAATGGCTTGGTGGGTGTACATGAGATTTATTGTTTGTAGAAAATTCGGCTAAAATGGGAGATTGACGGCGCAGAGTTGAGCGTAGATGAGAGGGGAACCTCGTTTTAACGTTGTGTGCGCAGCAGAACACCCTCGCAGACAGAACCCAGACAGAACCCAGACAGAGCCCAGACAGAGCCCAGAGGCCCTGGCTGCTCAGATGTGATAGCTGCTCATCCCATATGCTCACCATGTGCCCTTTCAGTAGTGGTTTGACCAATCCCCCCCCATTTTCTCCCCAATTGCACTTGGCCAGTTGCCCCAGTCTTCCGACCCGCCCCGGTCTCTGCTCCACCCCCCTCTGCCGATCCGGAGAGGGCTGCAGACTACCACATGCCTCCTCCCATCCTCCCATACATGTGGAGTCGTCCGGTGGTGCTTTTCACCTGACAGTGAGGAGTTTCACCAGGGGGACTAGCGCGTGGGAGGAGCACGTTACCCTCCCCCCATTTCCCGTCCCCCCCGAACAGGCGCCCCGACCGACCAGAGGAGGCGCTCGTGCAGCGACCAGGACACATACCCTCATCCGGCTTCCACCCGCAGACACGGTCAACTGTGTTTGTGGGGACGCCCGACCGAGCCGGTGTTAACACGGGGATTCGAACCGGCGTCTCCATCTCTTCCTGTCCTCTGCATCTCCCTCTGTCACACCAGCCACCTGCATGTCCTCCCGCACCACATCCAAAAACCTCCTCTTTGGCCTTCCTCTTCTCCTCTTCCCTGGCAGCTCCGTATTCAGCATCCTTCTACCCAGCATCTCTCCTCCACACATGTCCAAACCACCTCAATCTTGCTTTGTCTCCAAACCTTCTGTTCGGGGGGGGGGAGGGGGGACTGGGGGGGGAAGAGCGTGATCCCCCCCCACGCGCTACGTCCCCCTGGGGAAACTCCTCACTGGTCAGGTTAAAAGAAGCGGCTGGCGACTCCACATGTATGGGAGGAGGCATGTGGTAATCTGCAGCCCTCCCGGATCGGCAGAGGGGGCGGAGCAGAGACCGGAAGAGTGGGGGTGATTGGCCGGGTACAATTGGGGCAAAAAAAAAGGGGGGAGGGGCTAAAGCAGTAATCCGGTAGATGATTGTTTTTGTTGAATTTACTAATAGCTGTGGTGGTAAAGGTAACCAGTCTAGATCTCAGAGATCCACGGCGAGGCCTGGGCTCATAACGAGTGCCTCTATTCTTTTAAGAGCGCGTTTAAACAGCTTGTATTCAGAGTCGCTGTGCCACAGCACAGCGCAGCACATGGCGCCCATGTGCTGGAGACCCCTGACCCGCAAGATGCATGCAGGTAAAGTGACCCAGCCAGAAGCACGGTTCGGGGGCTCTGTGCCGCAGCTGTCCGGTTCCGTTCACCGCCGACACGTCACCACCGACACTGCCACGTCAGGCTGATCCAGGGTGCCAACTGACTTCTGGTGCACATGGAGTCACGTCACACCGGAGGGATGCTGTGTGCCAGGAGACGGAGGCAAAGCCCTGATCTGTCGGGCCTCTCCACGCCCCACCTGGTCACACCTGTGGGAGAGGAGGGGGGGGGGAGACAGAGGCAGACAGAAAGAGACACCGGCGGAAAGAGAGAGATCTGAGTTTCCGGTTCGATTGCACCGCAACAGATACCCGTTCCCATGGTGATCATGTTTTTTTTTAACTTTATGTAGCGCTTCTCTCTCTCTCTCTCTCTCTCTCTCTCTCTCTCTCTCTCTCTCTCTCTCCTCTCTCTCTCTCTCTCTCTCTCTCTCTCTCTCTCCCTCCCTCTCTCTCTCTCTCTCTCTCTCTCTCTCTCCTCACTCACACACACCGGTGGCGGTGTCAGCCATGCAAGGCACCAACCAGCTCATCAGGAGCAGTTGGTGCCTTGCTCAAGGGCACCTCGACGTTTTTGCTAGAAGGAGCCGAGGCTCGAACTGGCAACCCCCCCCCCCTCCAGTTACCAGACAACCCGCTCCACCTCCTGAGCCACCGCTGCTCCGTATTTACCCACATATCTCAAACACTGGAGGGAGTTATGAGGAACGATGGGCCTGAGTAATTTCCATAATTCAGGGGGAAGATATGAAAGAGAGAATACATGTGTTTTAAGGCGTCTCGCGCGGACGGGAAATGGGCTATTAACATTTCAACACTTCACAAGAAACTGGAAGATGGCAAAACGGATACCCGCTGAATAACCAATCCGCAATGTGAAGCTATGGTCCTCCGGTCCCTTTGTGTGGGTGTCAGTCATTCTTCAGGCTCGGGATGATGATGATAATGATGATGAGGGAAGCGGAGGAGGCTCGGGCGATGACGTCATCGCGGCCACATTCCCTGCGTTCATATAGCGCGTGTATAGGGGATGAGCAGAGGCAGATAAAAGGTAAATGGGGATCAACTTCCCCCCCCCCCCATGAATTCAAATGCCCGTGATGGGTTCCGATCTGCAGAACCCTCCGTTTACTACACGTCTCTGCTCATTCCAGAGGCCGAACCGAGCAGGATTTGCAACAAAACCATTACTCAAGGGCTTGCTCCCCCCCCCTTACCAATTGTACTTGGCCAATCACCCCGCTCCCTGAGCCTCCCCGGTCGCTGCCTCCGCCCCCTCTACCGATCCGGGGAGGGCTGCAGACCACCACGTGCCTCCTCCCTATACGTGTGGAGTCGCCAGCCGCTTCTTTTCACCTGACAGTGAGGAGTTTCACCAGGGGGGACGTAGCGCGTGGGAGGATCACGCTATTCCCCCCTCCCCCCGTACAGGCGCCCGACCGACCGACCGGAACAGGCGCTAGTGCAGCGACCAGGACAAATACCCACATCCGGTTTCCCACTGCAGACACGGTCAACTGTGTCTGTAGGGACGCCCGACCAAGCCGGAGGCAACACGGGGATTCGAACCGGCAATCGCAGTGTGGTAGCCAACGGAATAGACCGCTACGCTACCCGGACACCCAGGGCTTCTTCTTTTCTTTTCTTTTCTTTCTTCTCCTGCTCATTTCTGGATGAGCCACGGTGGCTCAGCACTGCTGCCTCCCAGCAAGAAGGTCCTGGGTTCGAACCCCGGGCCGTCCCGGGTCCGTTCTGTGTGGAGTTTGCATGTTCTCCCCGTGTCTGCGGCGGGGTTTCCTCCGGGTGCTCCGGTTTCCTCCCACCATCAAAAAGACACGCATGTTAGGGTTCACACTCCTGCCTGTGCCCCTGAGCAAGGCAGTGGAAAGAAGCACTGGAGTTGGTGCCCGGGCGCTGCAGCTGCCCACTGCTCCTGTACAGTAGGATGGATTAAACGTAGAGAACACATTCACTGGAAAAATACCAAATAAAGTCGCTTTCTTCTTCTCCTCCTCCTTCTTCTTCTTCTTCTTCTTCTTCTTCATCTTCTTCATCTCCTGCTCGTCTGTAACAACACATCCTGATTATGACCTGTAACAACACATCCTGATTATGACGTAATTCTGATTTTCAAGGCATTATGTGGCCTTGCAGCTCAGGGCGTGGCTGCCCTACTTGTTGCCTGCAGGTCAGCTCACACCCTGAGCCGGGATGCAGGACAGGAGGCAGATCCCAGACCAGCTGTCAAGTTAATTGTAGTTCCAGAGTTAAAATGGTTTCCTACCGCTGCCAGCCAGCACAGACACCCTCTGAGAACCCCCGCTCCCATCTTGCTCTACTCCTCCGCTTGTCCTCCTGCCTGGCTGCATGGACACAGACCTGCAAACCTGCGGCTTGCTAGGGGTTGATGACGTGTTGCTGTGTGTGCGCGTGTGCGTGCGTGCGTGCGTGCGTTGATGTTTCGTTGTTTTTGCACGCCGCTATTGCAAGCGCTTGACAAGCAATGTGGGTTCAGCAGGCTGGGCAGGGGGCGTGTCCAGGGTGTCCCCCCCGCCTGCCGCCCGCTGACTGCTGGGATAGGCTCCAGCATCCCCGCCGCCCTGAGAGCGGGAGAGGCGGTTCGGATGACGGATGGACGGATGTAGATAACACGGTGCACAGTGCGTAACACCGTTGGTCTCTTCAGCCACAGTGCCAGCTGAACCGCTAGAGTCCACCTTGGGCTCTGGTCTCTCTTGTGTCCTTGGTCGTGTCGTTATGATTTGGGATATTTTGTTATAGTTATCTTAATAATAATACTGCTACTGTACCATATGTGTGATCGAAAACAAGATACACAATACCCCCCCCCCCACAATTACCC
>NC_079230.1:28759887-28812387 GCF_029633865.1 Lampris incognitus
GTACATGTGGAGTCGCCAGCCGCTTCTGTTCACCTGACAGTGAGGAGTTTCACCTCCTGACGAAAAGACAGGAGGAGGAGCTGGAGGTGGCAGAGATGAAGATGATAAGATTTTCGTTGGGAGTGATGAAGAAGGACAGGATTAGGAAGGAGTATATTAGAGGGACAGCTCAGGTTGGACGGTTTGGAGACAAATCAAGAGAGACAAGATGGAGATGGTTTGGACATGTGTGGAGGAGAGATGCTGGGTATGTTGGGAGAAGGATGCTGAATATGGAGCTGCCAGGGAAGAGGAGAAGAGGAAGGCCAAAGAGGAGGTTTATGGATGTGGTGAGTGAGGACATGCAGGTGGCTGGTGTGACAGAGGAAGATGCAGAGGACAGGAAGAGATGGAAACGGATGATCCGCTGTGGCGCCCCCTAACGGCAGCAGCCGACAATAGTAATAGTAGTAGTTTCGCTTGGAGGACGTAGCACGTGGGAGGAGGACGTGTCGCGTGGGAGGATCACGCTATTCCCCCCCAGTCCCACCCCCCGAATAGGTGCCCCGGCCGACCAGAGGAGGCGCTAGTTGCAGCGACCAGGACACATACCCACATCCGGCTTCCACCGGCAGAATTGTGTCTGTAGGGACGCCCGACCGAGCCGGAGGTAACACGGGAGATTCGAACCGGCGATCCCTGTGTTGTAGGAAACGGAACAGACCGCTACGCCACCCACACGCCCCCACAATGCTCTAACTGAAACAAAGCGCGCAAGAACAGCTAGACAATCATACACCGTCCGCACCGTGTGCTGTCCAACAGCTGGCTTTCATGGCTTCCAACCACACACACACACATAAAGAGAGACAGACAGAGAGGGAGGGAGGGAGAGAGACAGACAGAGAGGGAGAGAGGGAGGGAGAGAGAGGCTTTGAGTGACAGTCAGTCATGACAGTTAATTCCAAAGCACTTCTTCTCTCTTTTCGCCTCTTGACAACTAATCAACCTCAAGATCAATGAGGAGAGCCTATATTTTAATATCTCTTTATTGCTTGCTCGTTCTCTCTCCCTCCCTCTCTCTCTCCCCCCCTCTCTCTCCCCCTCTCTCTCTCTCCCTCTCTTTCCCCCCTCTCCCTCTTTCTCTCTCTCTCTCTATCTCTCTCTCTCTCTCTCTCTCTCTCTCTCTCTCTCCCCCTCTCTCTCTCCCCCCCTCTCTCTCCCTCTCCCCCCCTCTCTCTCCCTCTCTCTCTCTCTCTCTCTCTCTCTCTCTCTCCCCCTACTCTCTCTCCCCCCCTCTCTCTCCTCTCCCCCCCCTCTCTCTCCCTCTCTCTCTCTCTCTCTCTCTCTCTCTCTCTCTCTCTCTCTCTCTCTCTCTCTTCTCTCTCTCTCTCTCTCTCTCTCTCTCTCTCTCTCTCTCTCTCTCCCTCTCTCTCTCTCTGTCATACACACACATTCACACACACACCTTCTGTCTCCGATCTCCTTTCCATTTCCTCTCTCACTGCTCCGCCACGTGTGACAGGGTGGAGCTAATTGATAGGCGCGCCATTTCCCGGCTCCCCTGGTACCCCTGTGACTCCACCTGTTCCGCTGTTCCACGCGTCATCCAAACGAAAGGGACCGGGCAGAGGATTCGTTTTGTGGAAAGCGGAGCAGACGGTGAAGCAGCCCGGCGGTCTCTTCCTCATTATGGGGGGGTGGGGGTGGGGGTGGGGGTGGGGGTGGGGGGGTTGCCTCATATAAGGTGAAGGATGATTCCCGCTTGTTTCTGCTTTGATGACGCCACAGTAGGAGTCCCATGTCTGTGGTCGGTCTGTTAACACTCGGATTTGTTTTCACACAACGAGAAAGTTAATTGGGGCGCCGTCATAGTGAGCAGCAGCATACGGGGCGACTCCTGCCTCAAAGTGACTCCATCTGATGGACGCCGAAAACCATTAAGTGAATTTGTGCGTTCCAGGGCCGGACCAAGCCTTCTTAGGGCCCCTAGTAGAATTTGATAGCCCCCCCGCGCCCCCCAGGTGTCCCAGCCCCACTTTGTTACTCAGATAACAAGGTGTCCCTAAGCGGCCACTTAGTTGGCTTACGCCTTGTTTCACTTTTACTCTCCGTCCAACTTCTGAAGACGTCATCTCAACCATCTCCTGTACGTCCACGACAAGCTATCCATCTTCTAAACCCTGCGTTAACTTCACCTCATTGGAAGAGTATACCCCCCCCCCCGGTTGTTTCCGCCAATTACCCCACTCTTCCGCTGCTCCACCTCCTCTGCTGATCCCAGGAGGGCTGCAGACCACCACATGCCCCCCTCCTATACATGTGGAGTCACCAGCCGCTTCTTTTCACCTGACAGTGAGGAGTTTCACCAGGGGGACGCAGCGCGTGGGAGGATCACGATATTTCCCCCAGCCCCCCCCCTTGAACAGGCGCCCCGACCGACCAGAGGAGGCGCTAGTGCAGCGACCAGGGCACATACCCACATCCGGCTTCCCACCCGCAGACACGGCCAATTGTGTCTGTAGGGACGCCCGACCAAGCCGGAGGTAACACAGGGATTCGAACCGGCGATCCCCGTGATGGTAGGTAGTGGAATAGACCGCTACGCTTCTCGGACACCCAAAAATATTGTAACGTGCATGGATAAGTAGACACGCTGGCCGCTGGCTGGCGGGTCTGACCCTTCAGTCGAACGGTTAGCGATGCCTCCTGCGGTGCGGGCGATACGGGTTCGCTTCCCGGCCGCGGCAGTTCCTGTGGTTGCGTTGTCCCCCGAATTCGCTACAATATCGTTAAGACCATCGTCTACCTTCCTTATTACCTTCCCCTTATTTAGTCTCCAAACATTTGACAGCAGACGAAGACTCTGGATCTAGGTTAAGGATTCATCATCATCATCATCGATGGTCACTCGGGGTCACCGTCCTCCCTCTGGGTCCTCAGGTGGGCGTAGAATCTGATCCTGGAGCTACATAATGGGAGGACGCCTGCACGTGGGGTGGCTGACGCGCCTACAACCGCCGCACGGTCCTTGGCAGGGGGTGGCCAGAGTCCAATGGCGTGGAGAATCAAGACGATTGAGGACCGCCCTCGGTTGTAGCCTTCATCCACCTTCACTGCCATTGTGTTCTGGAGACATGTTCCGCAAGTTCCGCCGTTGGGGGGTTTTTGTTGGATCGCTCTTCATCTGGAACCTCCCCCTTTGACCTATCCGCCTTGGGTGACCCTATCAGGAGCTGTTGGGATCATTGGTACATCCAAGCTTCTCCACGACGACAAGGCGGTGATCCAGGAGAAGACAGTAGGAGCTCCTCTGCAGAGCTCTCTGATTGTTTACAAGGGATCTGAGGAGAGGGTCTCCCAACAACTGCCTCCAAGCCCGACGTCATGAAAAGCGTGACGGGGGAGGGGGGGGGGCAGATAGACGGGCAGATGGAATGGCGGTGGCACAGGAACTGACGAGGAGAGAGGACGTGACAGACAACACAAGACAGGAAAAACAAACCCAGAACGCACATCAAAGCGGTTGCGTAATGGAAGAAATGTGGAGTGGGAGTGACAAGAGTCTCTGAGAGTTTGTTTTTTGTTTGTTTTTCGGTTGTTTTTTTTCACGGGGACCTCGCGCAAACTGGAAGACGACACAGCCAAGGTCGTTCAATTATTCATGTTCGGGGATCTTTTCTAGCGTTCCCCACTCATTCAACAAGCCAAACAAGGCCCTCGCACTATTACCACGAGGACGTCTGTTTACTTGCATAAAACGCAGCGGAAGAAAACAAACTCGGATTATTGCCCGGCTCAACCCCCCCGTCTTTTGATGAGAAGTGCACGCGGACGACCGGCAGGGGGCAGCCGAGCACACGCCGAATCAATAATAATGGCCTCGAAGGACTTCGGGCCGTTCTGCTGCCCTCGGAACAGCAAAGAGAGAATAAATGGGACTACATTATTGGACCAGAGAGAGCCTTTAGGAAAAGGAGAGGATTTTTCTTTCTGAGTCGCGCAAACGGGGTCTCGCCACACAACGCCGGCCAGCACACGGGCACACCGACACGGGGCCGGGGGGCCCGACAGAGAGAGATGGCTTTGCTTCTGAGAGCCACTGCCGTTATTGTCACAGTCTAGTCTTCTGTGCACTGAGGTTTAGCAACGGGGGGTGGTGGTGGTGGTGGTGGTGGTGGTGGTGGTGGTGGGGGGGGGTGCCATTACCACAGTACAGACGGTCTGTTCCTCAGGGTCTTGTGCTGAATTCAAAGTGCCACACCTCCACTCACACACACACACAGACACACACACAGACACACACTCACACACAGACACACACACGCCCCTCCTCATGGGGCAACTGGCTCTGTCAGGTGACCCCAAACGAACCTTCCGCATGGGATAACTTTGGGGAGTTCTAATCCACTTTAACATTGTTTGATGTGACAGTGCATCATTTCCCCCTTATCCCCAAAGCCCAACCCACCCCCACCTCCTCCTCCTTCATCGAGACTCCTCTCGCCCTCCCTCTCCTGTCTCTCCTCTCTTTTCTCTCGTCCCTCATGACTGTAATTAAGAAGCTGTTTGCCTTGTGCACGGTAAACAAATCTGTCACAATCTGCGGTGGTATGGTGCTGTGGGTTGGAGGCGGGGGTGGGGGGGAGTCCATCCCAGGTTCCTCAGCACATCGGCACCGAGACGGGGCGCGGCGGAGGGGGGCTCCTGCGGTGGCGTTTGGATGTCGGGGCACTTGTCGAGATATCCCCGGGGGAATGGAAGCTGGATTGATTGGGACTTATAGAAAGTGGCTCTGCCGCCCCCACTGGGAAATCTCACAAATGAACATGTGTTTCACGTGGTCCCCAAGAAAGAATTTATTTCTAGTGCCTGGCAGAATCAATTTGCTCCAGGGTATTTTATTGCCTCCCCAAAGAGGCATCGCAGATGTGAAAAGTAATGTGACCGAAGGTTCTCCGGCTGCCAGTGGGACACCTCCGTTGGTGCACGCCAGAAAGAACCGCAACACAGTGACGGAGGTCTCACCTTATATCCTGTACCTCCATCTGCACCTATCTGTTACTGGTCAAGAGAGCAAAATCTGGCAGTCCTAGTTATCGTTACTCAAACATCGTTGAAGGTGTATTGTAGGCTAGTGTGTGTGTGTGTGCTGAGTAATACTATGTCTCATCTTATCTAATCTCGTCATCTCCAGCCGCTTCTCCGGGGTCGGGTCGTGGTGGCAGCAAGCTAAGTAGGGCACTCCAGACGTCCCTCTCCCCAGCAACGCCCTCCAGCTCCTCCTGGGGGATCCCAAGGCCTTCCCAGGCCAGATTGGACACGCAGTCCCTCCAGCGAGTTCTGGGTCTACCCCGGGGTCTCCTCCAAGTTGGACGTGCCCGGAAAACCTCCAAAGGAAGGCGCCCAGGAGGCATCCTAATCAGATGCCCGAACCACCTCAACCGGCTCCTTTCGACGCGAAGGAGCAGCGGCTCTACTCCGAGCTCCCTCCACCCTATCGTGAAGTCTTGAGTTGATGCATATGGAGGACAGTAGGGGGAGCTAGAGGGCAAGATAGGATGTAAGCGACTGTAAGAGGGGAGAAGGAGTGTGACGTGGGATGTTGAAGTAAACACGCGTATGCTAACAGACGTGCGTCTTCGGGTGGTCCCTTAGCAACACAGCATAATGGCGACGGTGGCTGTGAACGTGAACCCAGTGCCACCTTTCCTCGTGTCTCCGGGTGAGCCTTCGACAAGCTTTTCAAGATGGCTACGCGCTTTGGAAAGTGATCCGCGAGCTTCGGCGGAGAAAAGGTCGGAAGCCAGAATGCGCGCGCTTCTCATCCACAGCCTCGGTGCTGAGGGGCAGAGACTATTTTACCCACTGAGTTGCGAAGATGAATCTTATGACGCAACGGTGGCTGCACCGACGAGGTTTCTCCTTCCTGCTGTTAAGGTGGTGGCTGAAAGATACAGGTCTAGACACCGGAGTCAGCATCGCGGAGAATCAGTGGCACAGCACGTGTCCGCGCTGAGAGAACTCGCTGCTACGTGCGACTCTAAAACGTTTGAGGACGACGTGCTACGGGACCAGTTGGTGGAAAAGACCAACATAATCGGATAAGAGAGCGTTTGCTGCTGCTGGGGGGGGGCGGGGCTAACTCTGGAAGAGGCTGTGACTATTGCTGGACTAATTGAACCCGTCACATCTAATGCTAAAATCACGGCCCGGGGAACTGCGGCTGCAGCGCCGCCCGCGGCAGCTGTGGGCGGCGCTGCAGCCGGTGGACACAACCAGGGGACCGCCGGCGTCCACGAGAGCCAACGCCACGAGACAATGGCTAACATGCTTCGGATGTGGAGCACGCGACCATAAAGCGTCCTACCCATCTTGCCCCGCCATCTTGCCCCCGCTGTAATAACTGCAGGAAACGGGGGGCATTTTGCAAAGGCGTGTAGGGGGCCAAGGAGAGTAAGTGAAATTACAGATGATGTGGAACAAGTGGAGAGCACCGTGCCTGAAGTGGCTATATTAAATGTAGACACTGTAGGTCGCACTGGGAATAAAATAATGTGCACAGTACAGATGGCTGTTGAGGGGCAGACAACACAAAATGTGGAACTTATGCTGGACACGGGCTCCGCTGTTTCAGTCCTTCCCAATGCAATGTTGATGCAACTTTTCCCAAACGCCCCGCTGAGTACACCGACACTGAAACTTGTGACTTACGGGGGCAATCCTGTTCCTGCGAGTTGAACTCTACATGCCACCGTGTCATACGCCAGTAAAAGTATGAGGAGTGAGATATATGGTACACACTTGGGCGCGGCCATTCTAGGCAGAGACTTGTTTGCTGGACTTGATATGCAGTTAGTGAATGGTCAGGTGGCAAGTCCGACCTGCTCCCCAGTCACACGTCACCCAGATGCTGTTTCATCCATTTCAGAACAGGGCAATGGGGAGACACTGAGCTATGCAAAAGGATTTGTTCACAAAATCAAGGTGCGCACAGATGTGACCCCGATTCAGCAAAGACTGCGCCGCCTACCTTTTGCAGTGAGAGGTGGGTGCAGTTACGCAGGAGCTTGAGAAGCTTCAAAGACAGGACATTATAGAGCCTATCGAGTCATCAGAGTGGGTTTCCCCTATTGTAGTGACCGCAAAGAAAGAGGGAGCTATTAGGTTATGTGTGGACTTAAGGGAGCCTAATAAGGCTATAATGGTGGACAGCTACCCTCTCCCACACATGGAGGTTTTCAGAGCTCAGAGGGGGAACTGTTTTCTCCACACTGGACCTGCAGAGTGCATATCATCAGGTGCTGCTCCATGAGGACAGCAGAAATCTCACAGCTTTCATCACACACAAGGGTCTCTTCAGGTTTAAACGTGTCCCATATGGACTGGCTTCAGGGCCTAGCTACTTCCAGCGGATGTGGACGACCATACTGAAAGACCTACCCGGGTGCCAATGCTACGTGGATGATGTGATCATCCATGGGAAAACCAGGGAACAACATGATGCCCATCTCCGAGCAGTACTCCAGGCCATCAATGCATCAGGACTGAAACTGAACATGACAAAGTGCAAATTCAGGCAGGAAGAGCTTGGTTTCCTGGGCCACAGGGTGTCAGCCCAGGGGATACAGCCAGACCCCTGTCATGTGGAGGCAGTGTTGAAGGCACCTGCCCCCAAGGATGCCTCTGGCCTCCGCTCCTTTCTGGGGCTCACTTCATGGTATGCAAAGTTCATTCCCAACTACTCCTCGGTGGTGGAGCCTATGCGCAGCCTGTTGCAAGGAGATGCTGCCTATGTCTGGACCGCAAGTGCACAGCAGAGCTTTGAAACAGTGCAGCAGTTGACTGTACACAGTCCCGCGCTGACCTTGTTTGACCCTGATCTGCCCACCATCGTAACCACTGACGCTTCAGATTATGGGGTCGGGGCTGCGCTGACTCAAATACACCCAGACAACTCCGAGAGAACAGTGGCGTTCGCGTCACGCACGCTTTCATCAGCAGAGCGGAAGTACTTCAAGGTGGAGAAAGAAGCTTTGGGGTGGGTCTGGGCTACAGAGAAATGGAGGAGCAGACGCTTCACGTTACGTACAGACCACAGCCCCCTCACTACACTACTCTCCTCTAAGGGGCTGGACAGAGCTGGTATGCGTATAGCTAGGTGGTCGGCTAGCTTGCTGTCATTTAATTATGACATGCAGTACAGACCTGGCACAGAAAATATCACAGCTGACTGTCTGTCCAGGCTCCCATTGCTCACTACTGATCAGGGACAGGAGGACGAGCTGGAGGTGGTGGCTCTCATTGGCAGCTTCTCAGCTGTGTCTGCAGATGAATTCAAGGAAGCCTGTCAAGCATGCGCTGTTTAGTCACAGCTGCGCAAGTTCATCACCACAAGATGGCCACACTCAGGTCTGGATCCAACACTGACACCCTACTACAGACTGAGTGCAGAACTGTCCGTAGTGGATGGATGTGTCCAGCGGGGAGACCGCCGTCTACTGGTGCCACAGCAACTGCAGCCACAACTGATACGACTGGCTCGCGAGACACATCAGGGCATCGTCAGAACGAAACAACATCTCAGGGACCTCTACGGGTGGCCTGGGATGGATGCACAAGTCGAAGCCACAATCAAATCTTGCCTCACATGTCAGCAGCATGACAAGACAGCTGTTACACATACTAAGCCCATGCAACCTGTTCCATTCCCGGATGCTGCATGGGAAGAAGTAGCAATAGACATTGTAGGCCCTTTTGAGTCCACAGCCCCCGGTTGCCGTTTTGCTATTACTCTCATAGATTACTTTAGCAAGTGGCCTGAGGTTGCATTCATGTCCCAAGTTACTTCTGCATCAGTGATCTACTTCATGTCTACAGTGTTCAGCAGGGAAGGAAACCCAAAAGAGTTAATCTCAGACAATGGTAGTCAACTGATTTCACAGGAAATGGAATTTTTTCTCAAGGACGGGGGAGTTGCACACAAACGCTCATCACTCCACTACCCCCAGGCCAACGGGGAAATTGAGAGATTTAATCGATGTCTGAAGGATAGTCTACTGACTGCGAAAATAGAAGGAAAGGAGCGGACAGCATCAACCAGAGACTTTCTCCGGGTCTACAGGGCAACCAGGCGTGCCACCACTCAATGCTCCCCTGCAGAGCTGTTGCACGGACGTCAGATGCACACCAAACTCCATGTGACAGGCCTCCACAAACCACAGCCTGTCACATCCCTACAAGCACAAAACACAGCACAAACAGTGAAAGAGAAGCAGAGGAAGATGAAGGAGTATGCAGGCAAGAAGAGAAGGGCAAAAGCAGTGCACTTTCCTCCTGGGTCTTGGGTCAGAGTTAGGAGACCAGGTATACTACGCAAGAGACAGTCAAAGTACACTCGCCCTCTTCAGGTGCATGAGCAAAGAGGCCAGTACACTTACAGACGGTCTGATGGGCACACCTGGAATGCATCCTATCGCACATCAGCCCTACCCCTTCAGGGTCACGCAGACCCTGGGCAGACCCTTCCTCCCGAGAGGCCCGACATACTAGACTGTAGCCGAGTCCAGCCTGACCCACTACATGCTCGGCCCCCTCTGCGAGAGGTCAGGGTCAGGAGGCCGCCCGCTTGGGCACAGGACTATGTTATGTGAGGACGGTAAACTAAAACAAGAGTAGCCTATTGTTGGTATGAAACTGTTATTTCGAGACTGTTGTTTCTTATAGACCTAGTACTGTCTGTATGAAACTGTTATTTCAAAACTGTTATTTTTAATGACCTAGTAGTGTCTGCATGAGACTGTTATTTCGAAACTGTTATTTGTTTTATGGTCAAGGTGTTCTGTTGTTACTGTAAGACTGTTCATAGCGTATACAGTTCAGCATAAGCACCGCAGTGATTGTATAGTTGGTGATGGAAATGTTATCTTTTGCAAAGGGGATATGTGACGTCTTGAGTTGATGCAGTTGGAGGACAGTAGGGGGAGCTAGAGGACAAGATAGGATGTAAGTGACTGTAAGAGGGGAGAAGGAGTGTGACGTGGGTTGTTGAAGTAAAGAAGCGCATGCTAACAGACGTGTGTCTTCGAGTGGTCCCTTAGCAACACAACACCTATCTCTAAGGCTGAGTGAGTCCAGACACCCTACGGAGGAAACTCATTTCAGCCGCTTGTATCCGCAATCTCACCCTTTCGGTCACTACCCAAAGCTCATGACCATAGGTGAGGGTTGGAACGAAGACTGACTGGTAAATTGAGAGCTTTGCCTTCCGGCTCAGCTCCCTCTTCACCACAACGGTCCGGTACAGCGTCCACATCACTGCTGATGCTGCACCAATCCACCTGTCAATCTACCGCTCCATCCTACCCTCACTCGTGAACAAGACCCCGAGATACTTGAACTCCTTCACTTGAGGCAACAACTTATCCACCATTTTCCTGGTAGAGAACCATGGCCTGAGACTTGGAGGTGCTGACTCATCCGGGCCATTTCACACTCGGCTGCAAACCGCCCCAGTGGGCGCTGGAGGCCACGTTCTGATGAAGCCAACAAAACCACATCATCTGTGAAGAGCAGAGATGCAATTCGGAGGTTCCCAAAACGGACACACTCCCCACCTTGGCCGTGCCTTGAGATCGTGTCCATGAATATCACAAACAGAATCGGAGACAGGGGACAACCTTGGCGGACTCCAACACCCACCGAAAACGTGTCTGACTTTGTGCCAAGAATGCGGACACAGCTCTCACTTTGGTCATACAAGGACCGGATGGCTTGTAGCGACTGCCCCGGTACCCCATACTCCCTCAGTACCCCCCCACAGAGTGCCCCGGGGTACACGGTAGTAAGCCCTCTCCAAGTCCACAAAACACGTGTAGACTGGCTGGTCAAACTCCCATGCCTCCCCTCAGCACTTCTGCAAGGGTAAAGAGTTGGTCCGTTGTTCCACGGCCAGGACGGAATCCGCATTGTCCCTCCTGGATCTGAGGTTCGACAACCGGTCGGAACCTCCTTTCCAGCACCCTAGAGTAGGACCTTCCCAGGGAGGCTGAGCAGTGTGATGCCCCGATAATTGAAGCACACCCTCCGGTAATATGTCCAACAGACATAGCGTCTATCTGGGTTTACATCATGGGAAAAGAGTCACGTTTTAATTAAAGGAGCATGTCCACTGTGGAAAAAAGTCTCCAGGATGTCCAAATCACCAACAAAATAAAACCCCCCCAAAATAAAAAAACTGTCCACATTTTTTATCTTGCATCACATTGCATCAGAACTTCGTCTTGCCAGTAGCAAATTACAAAATATGCAAAAATAATTGGAAACAAATGTGTGTGTTGTTTTTTTTAATGCTTTAAAACCACCGACTTGTTTATCAAACACCCAGCTCGCCACGCCACCGAATTTTAAAGCATTTGGCATCCCGTTGGAATAACCCCCACACTGAATTTATTCAATTTCTCTATTCTTTATCCCCCCCACCCCATCAATTTATGACGCTTGAAAATGCGTGTTTGCCGGCGGCGCGTCCAAGTCTGCTGCTGCAGCATTTAATAAGCGAGTCAAGGTAACACAGCCCACAGGTGCCTCCGGTCATATCGTCTCAAGTTTTGCATGACATGTTTTATATTGCATAATATTGTTGTTACTCTCCTTGTTTGCAGTGAGAAAGTAGCAACGCTCCCTGGTGCTGCTCAGATGTGGATGCCTGCAGCGGATTTCACCATACACCACGCACAGGTGTGTGATGGTGTGAACACGTGTGTGCCTGTATACACTGACCCGTATGTATGGGTGAAGCATTTGTGTGCGCATGTAGTGCCGAGGGACACGGGCGGGGCTGGGGGTCGGTGGGCTTGTGCGGTGTAGCGATGGCCGGGGGGAGCGGCCCGCGTGAGTTATCAGCCCAGTGGCTTTTAATCCGCGATGACAGAGCATGACAGCGGGGGAACGGGGACCTGTCTAGACCGAGGAAGAGGAGGGGACAGCCCCCATGTGGTCCATAATGAATGGTCACAGGTTTTACTGCGTGTGTGTGTGTGTGTGTGTGTGTGTGTGTGTGTGTGTGTGTGTGTGTGTGTGTGTGTGTGTGTGTGTGTGTGTGTGTGTTCTAAGGTTTCTGAACTGCGGTAATTACGCTGCAGAGGTTCAATGAGGTCAATTGCTGTCTGCCTCATTATATCGGTGGAACATCCCATCAAAATGTGTTGAAAATATTCCAAGGTCAAGATATGTATATATATATGTATGTGTGTGTGTGTCTGCTCGTAGATACAGGCTAGATACCACTACTAGCCTAGATCCTACTACTACTACTACTACTACTACTACTACTACTACTATCGGCTGCTCCCGTTAGGGGGCGCCACAGCGGATCATCCGTCTCCATCTCTTCCTGTCCTCTGCATCTTCCTCTGTCACACCAGCCACCTGCATGTCCTTCCTCACCACATCCATAAACCTCCTCTTTGGCCTTCCTCTTCTCCTCTTCCCTGGCAGCTCCATATTCAGCATCCTTCTCCCAGTATACCCAGCATCTCTCCTCCACACATGTCCAAACCATCTCCATCTTGTCGCTCTTGCTTTGTCTCCAAACCGTCCAACCTGAGCTGTCCCTCTAATATACTCATTCCTAATCCTGTCCTTCATCATCACTCCCAATGAAAATCTTATCATCTTCATCTCTGCCACCTCCAGCTCCACCTCCTGTCTTTTCATCAGTGCCACTGTCTCCAAACCATATAACATAGCTGGTCTCACAACCATCTTGTAAACCTTCCCTTTAACTCTTGCTGGTCCCCTTCTGTCACACATCACTCCTGACACTCTTCTCCACCCACTCCACCCTGCCTGCATTCTCTTCTTCACCTCTCTTCTGCACTCCCCGTTACTTTGAACAGTTGACCCCAAGTATTTAAACTCATCCACCTTCATCACCTCTACTCCTTGCATCCTCACCATTCCACTGTCCTCCCTCCCATTCATGCATAGGTTTTCTGTCTTGCTCCTACTGACTTTCATTCCTCTTCTCTCCAGTGCATACCTCCACCTCTCCAGGCTCTCCTCCACCTGCACTCTACTCTCACTACAGATCACAATGTCATCCACAAACATCATCGTCCACGGGGACTCCTGCCTGATCTCGTCCATCAACCTGTCCATCATCACTGCAAACAAGAAAGGGCTCAGAGCCGATCCTTGATGTAATCCCACCTCCACCTTGAACCCACCTGTCATTCCAACCCCACACCTCACCACTGTCACACTGCCCTCATACGTATCCTGCACCACCCCTACATACTTCTCTGCCACTCCCACTTCCTCATACAATACCACACCTCCTCTCTCGGCACCCTGTCGTATGCTTTCTCTAAATCCCCAAATTCACACTGCAACTCCTTCTGGCCTCCTCTATACTTCTCCATCAACATTCTCACTCCTGTGCTCCTCTTTAGATTTGAACATTTGTTTCAAATCTCGAACTGCCGAGATTTGAAACACATGTTTGATGATGATACCGCTTGCTTGTTTGGATTTTTCTCTTTTGCTTTCTTTTATTATACATTTTAATTTTATTTTTTTTAACTTTCGAAATAAACAAATGTACTACTTTCTTCATCTCTCTGACTATCCCTCTTCTTCTTTGCCAACCTCTTCCTCGGTATACTTTGCTGTACTTGCTCATCCCACCACCGAGTCTCCTTGTCTTCCTTCCTCTGTCCTGATGATGCACCAAGTACCTTCCCAGCTGTCTCCCTCACTATTTCTGCAGTGCTCGCCCAGCCATCCGGCAACTCTTCACCACCACCCAGTGCCTGTCTTACCTCCTCCCTGAACTCCACACAACAGTCTTCCTTCTTCAACTTCCACTATTTGATCTTCGGCTCTGCCTTCACTCGTTTCCTCTTCTTGGTCTCCAAAGTCATCCTACAGACCACCGTCCGATGCTGCCTAGCTACGTTCTCCCCTGTCACCACCTTGCAGCCTTCAATCCCTTTCAGATGGCGCCTTCTACATAAGATATAGTCTGTGTGCACTTTCCACCACTCTTACACATCACCCTGTGTTCCTCCCTCTTCTTGAAATATGTATTCACCACAGCCATTTCCATCCTTTTCACAAAATCCATCACCACCTGTCCTTCCACATTCCTCTCCTTGACGCCATACCTACCCATCACCTCCTCATCACCTCTGTTCCCTTCACCAACATGTCCCTTGAAGTCCGCTCCAATCACCGCTCTCTCCCTCTTGGGTACCCTCTCCACCACTCACCTACCGAGAGGCTGTTGAGCAGCACGCTAAAAATACTTTTCTCCTTTAATCCATCATCTAAAATCACCGAGGAGCCCCATGGTTCTGCTGGTCATTATTCTCTTCTGCAGCTCCTCGGGCTGGAGCGAGTTAGCAAACTCCCTTCCATCCGCTGAGTCCCTCTTCATCGTTCAGAAGAAGCTAACGACCCAACTCTTCCCCCAACACCTCCACACCTGATGGCCTTTTAAAAAATATTTTCTATGCACCCTATGCACCGCCGTTATGGACTGCCTGTCCTACCGGACTTGAACCTGGTGTTTTTTTGGCACTGACTTGTGTTGTTGCTTCCTGACTAGATCCTTGCTTGTGTTGTGTTGACCCTCAGTCAAGGTGCGTCGCTTTGGATAAAGGCATCCGCTAAAGGAAACTGTAGTTGTAAGTTCACGTGCACTAAAAGTACTCTTATCTGCAAGTCCCTTACGGACCCCTACTGTTCTGTTGGTCCTGATTCCCGGATTTATGAACTCAAATGAACGCTCAACACCCAATCTGACAAGACGTGACGAGGCAGCTTGTGTGTCCGCGTTGTGCTTGCGACACACTGACAGGCCGAGGACACACGACATGTGACGAGCGAAGGCCTCCTGCATGCCGGCGGGCAGGAGTAACCGGAGAACAGGCGGTGGATCTGATGGAACGAACTTTGAATCCTTGGAGATGTTTTCTGTCATTCTTTTGTCTCCAACATGGCAAAGCCGCGTTTTACTCAAAAACCGCTGATTTATTTGTATAGCTCTAGATCACAATCTAGTCCCGGGGGGGGGGGGGGCTTTACAATCACAATGACAGCTGTAGTTTTTGGTTTTTGGTTGTTTGTCTTGCTGTGCACCTTTCCTTCTTTGTGTGCTGCATAGTTCAGTGCACAGCCCTGTCCTGTCTATCAACATCACCACGTGCAGGGAATTCTCCATGCATTACTACTCCCCCCCCCCAGATATGTTTACATCGTTATCTTTAAGGTTGCCAGACGGCCAGACGTCAATCAAAGGTAACCCCCCCACCCCCCATGGTGTCCGAGTAGCGTAGCGGTCTATTCCGTTACCTCCCAACACGGGGATTGGTGGTTCGAATCCCCGTGTTGCCTCCGGCTTGTGTCCCTACAGACACAACTGGCCGTGTCTGCGGGTGGGAAGCCGGATGTGAGTGTGTGTCCTGGTCCCTGCACTAGCGCCTCCTCTGGTCGGGGGGGGGGAATAGCGTGATCGTCCCACGCGCTACGTCCCCCTGGTGAAACTCCTCACTGTCAGGTGAAAAGAAGCTGCTGGCGACTCCACATGTATGGGAGGAGGCATGTGGTAGTCTGCAGCCCTTCCCGGATCGGCAGAGGGGGTGGAGCAGCGACCGGGACGGCTCGGAAGAGTGGGGTAATTGGCCGGGTACAACTTGGGGGGAAAAGGGGGGAAAAACCACAGAAAAAAGGTAAACTCCCAAGTAAACTGAAATTGTACTTGTATTATATATTATATGTAGTTTAGAAAATGAACATTTGTATTTTACTTCAGGCACTTAAGAAGTCAGCTCTAGCACGGGACTTTTATGTTCGCTACACACCAGTGATGCAGAAAGGGATAATCATAACTAAGGAATTTATCTTTTTGGAACATGCTGTTTAATGATTTATTTAAGCTGACAAATGAAAATCAAAATCTGAACACAATAGTTTAAGACGTGGGAGTAATAGTCTGCAACAATGCAGTGCTTTTGCACCGAATATCTTTATGTTGTAAGTTTGACTTGAGTGAATATTTTCTTAGTATGGCATCATATTTCTATTCTAAAACAGACAGTTATTTAACATTGTTAAAATGCTTTTTTAAAAAATGCAGATAGATCGTTTGAACCAATGTTGGTCTCTACAGCAAATGAGGGACCAGCAAAATCTTTTCAACCATCTAAATCTTACACCCCTTCTACTTAAAAAGTATTTACTCTTCTCTTGCTCTCTTGGCTTTTAGTAGTCGTGGTGTTTCTGGTTTACAGTGTTTCTTCAACAACTCTGACAAGCGTACTGCACGCTGACTGCTCGACAAGTGAGCTTCGTCTTGGAGTGTACCCGATCCACGTCCGAGGCGGTGTGTGACGTCATCATGGCCCGGGGTTCTACTGACAGTGGCCCCTCAGCAACGGGTCTGAAGCACTGAACCGTGGTGTGGACCGAGTTCCCCTACATTCATTCCAGAGTGCTGTGTTTTATATAGCATTTACATTCAGTCCAGAGTACTGTGTTTTATAAAACATTTACATTCATTCCAGAGTGCTGTGTTTTATATAGCATTTACATTCATTCCAGAGTGCTGTGTTTTATATAGAATTTACATTCATTCCAGAGTGCTGTGTTTTATAAAGCATTTACATTCATTCCAGAGGACTGTGTTTTATATAGCATTTACATTCATTCCAGAGTACTGTGTTTTATATAGCATTTATATTCATTCCAGAGTACTGTGTCTTATATAGCATTTATATTCATTCCAGAGTGCTGTGTTTTATAAAGCATTTACGTTCATTCCAGAGGACTGTGTTTTATAAAGCATTTACATTCATTCCAGAGGACTGTGTTTTATATAGCATTTACATTCATTCCAGAGTACTGTGTTTTATATAGCATTTACATTCATTCCAGAGGACTGTGTCTTATATAGCATTTACATTCATTCCAGAGGACTGTGTTTTATATAGCATTTACATTCATTCCAGAGTACTGTGTCTTATATAGCATTTACATTCATTCCAGAGTACTGTGTCTTATATAGCATTTACATTCAGTCCAGAGGACTGTGTTTTATAAAGCATTTACATTCATTCCAGAGTGCTGTGTTTTATAAAGCATTTACATTCAGTACAGAGTACTGTGTTTTATAAAGCATTTACATTAAGTACAGAGTACTGTGTTTTATATAGCATTTGCATTCAGATCAGAGTACTGTGTCTTATATAGCATTTACATTCATTCCACAGTACTGTGTCTTATATAGCATTTACATTCATTCCAGAGTACTGTGTCTTAAATAGCATTTATATTCATTCCAGAGTGCCGAGTTTTATATAGCATTTACATTCAGTCCACAGTACTGTGTCTTAAATAGCATTTACATTCATTCCAGAGTGCTGTGTTTTATATAGCATTTATATTCATTCCAGAGTGCTGTGTTTTATATAGCATTTACATTCAGTTCAGAGTACTGTGTCTTAAATAGCATTTACATTCATTCCAGAGGACTGTGTTTTATATAGCATTTACATTCATTCCATAGTGCTGTGTTTCATATAGCATTTACATTCAGTTCAAAGGACTGTGTCTTATATAGCATTTACATTCAGTTCAGAGTACTGTGTCTTAAATAGCATTTACATTCATTCCAGAGGACTGTGTTTTATATAGCATGTACATTCATTCCAGAGAACTGTGTCTTATATAGCATTTACATTCATTCCAGAGTACTGTGTTTTATATAGCATTTATATTCATTCCAGAGTACTGTGTCTTATATAGCATTTACATTCAGTCCAGAGTACTGTGTTTTATAAAGCATTTACATTCATTCCAGAGTGCTGTGTTTTATAAAGCATTTACATTCAGTACAGAGTACTGTCTTTTATAAAGCATTTACATTTATTCCAGAGTACTGTGTCTTATATAGCATTTATATTCATTCCAGAGTACTGTGTTTTATATAGCATTTACATTCATTCCAGAGTACTGTGTCTTATATAGCATTTATATTCATTCCAGAGTGCTGTGTTTTATATAGCATTTACATTCATTCCAGAGTGCTGTGTTTTATATAGCATTTACATTCAGTTCAGAGTACTGTGTTTTATAAAGCATTTACATTCAGTACAGAGTACTGTGTTTTATAAAGCATTTACATTCATTCCAGAGTACTGTGTTTTATAAAGCATTTACATTCATTCCAGAGAACTGTGTTTTATATAGCATTTACATTCATTCCAGAGAACTGTGTTTTATATAGCATTTACATTCAGTCCAGAGTACTGTGTCTTATATAGCATTTATATTCATTCCAGAGTGCTGTGTCTTATATAGTATTTACATTCAGTTCAGAGTACTGTGTCTTAAATAGTATTTACATTCAGTTCAGAGGACTGTGTTTTATATAGCATTTGCATTCAGATCAGAGTACTGTGTCTTATATAGCATTTATATTCATTCCACAGTACTGTGTCTTATATAGCATTTACATTCATTCCAGAGTACTGTGTCTTATATAGCATTTATATTCATTCCAGAGTGCTGTGTTTTATATAGCATTTACATTCAGTCCACAGTATTGTGTCTTTAATAGCATTTACATTCATTCCAGAGTGCTGTGTTTTATATAGCATTTATATTCATTCCAGAGTGCTGTGTTTTATATAGCATTTACATTCAGTTCAGAGTACTGTGTCTTAAATAACATTTACATTCATTCCAGAGTGCTGTGTTTCATATAGCATTTACATTCAGTTCAGAGGACTGTGTCTTATATAGCATTTACATTCAGTTCAGAATACTGTGTCTTAAATAGCATTTACATTCATTCCAGAGGACTGTGTTTTATATAGCATTTACATTCAGTTCAGAGGACTGTGTCTTATATAGCATTTACATTCAGTTTAGAGTACTGTGTCTTAAATAGCATTTACATTCATTCCAGAGGACTGTGTTTTATATAGCATTTACATTCATTCCAGAGAACTGTGTCTTATATAGCATTTACATTCATTCCAGAGAACTGTGTTTTATATAGCATTTATATTCATTCCAGAGTACTGTGTCTTATATAGCATTTATATTCATTCCAGAGTGCTGTGTTTTATATAGCATTTACATTCATTCCAGGGGACTGTGTTTTATATAGCATTTACATTCATTCCAGAGTACTGTGTTTTATATAGCATTTACATTCATTCCAGAGTACTGTGTTTTATATAGCATTTATATTCATTCCAGAGTACTGTGTCTTATATAGCATTTACATTCAGTCCAGAGTGCTGTGTTTTATAAAGCATTTACATTCATTCCAGAGGACTGTGTTTTATGTAGCATTTACATTCATTCCAGAGTACTGTGTTTTATATAGCATTTACATTCATTCCAGAGTACTGTGTTTTATATAGCATTTACATTCAGTACAGAGGACTGTGTTTTATATAGCATTTACATTCATTCCAGAGTACTGTGTTTTATATAGCATTTACATTCAGTCCAGAGTACTGTGTCTTAAATAGCATTTACATTCATTCCAGAGTGCTGTGTTTTATAAAGCATTTACATTCAGTACAGAGTACTGTCTTTTATAAAGCATTTACATTTATTCCAGAGTACTGTGTTTTATAAAGCATTTACATTCATTCCAGAGTACTGTGTTTTATATAGCATTTACATTCATTCCAGAGTACTGTGTTTTATATAGCATTTATATTCATTCCAGAGTACTGTGTCTTATATAGCATTTATATTCATTCCAGAGTGCTGTGTTTTATATAGCATTTACATTCATTCCAGAGTGCTGTGTTTTATATAGCGTTTACATTCAGTTCAGAGTACTGTGTTTTATAAAGCATTTACATTCAGTACAGAGTACTGTGTTTTATAAAGCATTTACATTCATTCCAGAGTACTGTGTTTTATAAAGCATTTACATTCATTCCAGAGAACTGTGTTTTATATAGCATTTACATTCATTCCAGAGAACTGTGTTTTATATAGCATTTACATTCAGTCCAGAGTACTGTGTCTTATATAGCATTTATATTCATTCCAGAGTGCTGTGTTTTATATAGTATTTACATTCAGTTCAGAGTACTGTGTCTTAAATAGTATTTACATTCAGTTCAGAGGACTGTGTTTTATATAGCATTTGCATTCAGATCAGAGTACTGTGTCTTATATAGCATTTACATTCATTCCACAGTACTGTGTCTTATATAGCATTTACATTCATTCCAGAGTACTGTGTCTTATATAGCATTTATATTCATTCCAGAGTGCTGTGTTTTATATAGCATTTATATTCAGTCCACAGTATTGTGTCTTTAATAGCATTTACATTCATTCCAGAGTGCTGTGTTTTATATAGCATTTATATTCATTCCAGAGTGCTGTGTTTTATATAGCATTTACATTCAGTTCAGAGTACTGTGTCTTAAATAACATTTACATTCATTCCAGAGGACTGTGTTTTATATAGCATTTACATTCATTCCAGAGTGCTGTGTTTCATATAGCATTTACATTCAGTTCAGAGGACTGTGTCTTATATAGCATTTACATTCAGTTCAGAATACTGTGTCTTAAATAGCATTTACATTCATTCCAGAGGACTGTGTTTTATATAGCATTTACATTCATTCCAGAGGACTGTGTTTTATATAGCATTTACATTCAGTTCAGAAGACTGTGTCTTATATAGCATTTACATTCAGTTTAGAGTACTGTGTTTTAGATACCATTTACATTCAGTTCAGAGGACTGTGTCTTATATAGCATTTACATTCATTCCAGAGTGCTGTGTTTTATATAGCATTTGCATTCAGTTCAGAGTACTGTGTTTTATATAGCATTTATATTCATTCCAGAGTGCTGTGTTTTATATAGCATTTACATTCATTCCAGAGTGCTGTGTTTTATATAGCATTTGCATTCAGTTCAGGGAACTGTGTTTTATATAGCATTTACATTCAGTTCAGAGAACTGTGTTTTATATAGCATTTACATTCAGTTCAGAGGACTGTGTCTTATATAGCATTTACATTCAGTTCAGAGTGCTGTGTTTATATAGCATTTACATTCAGTACAGAGGACTGTGTCTTATATAGCATTTACATTCATTCCAGAGAACTGTGTTTTATATAGCATTTACATTCATTCCAGAGAACTGTGTTTTATATAGCATTTACATTCAGTCCAGAGTACTGTGTCTTATATAGCATTTATATTCATTCCAGAGTGCTGTGTTTTATATAGTATTTACATTCAGTTCAGAGTACTGTGTCTTAAATAGCATTTACATTCAGTTCAGAGGACTGTGTTTTATATAGCATTTGCATTCAGATCAGAGTACTGTGTCTTATATAGCATTTACATTCATTCCACAGTACTGTGTCTTATATAGCATTTACATTCATTCCAGAGTACTGTGTCTTATATAGCATTTATATTCATTCCAGAGTGCTGTGTTTTATATAGCATTTACATTCAGTCCACAGTATTGTGTCTTAAATAGCATTTACATTCATTCCAGAGTGCTGTGTTTTATATAGGATTTATATTCATTCCAGAGTGCTGTGTTTTATATAGCATTTACATTCAGTTCAGAGTACTGTGTCTTAAATAGCATTTACATTCAGTTCAGAGGACTGTGTTTTATATAGCATTTGCATTCAGATCAGAGTACTGTGTCTTATATAGCATTTACATTCATTCCACAGTACTGTGTCTTATATAGCATTTACATTCATTCCAGAGTACTGTGTCTTATATAGCATTTATATTCATTCCAGAGTGCTGTGTTTTATATAGCATTTACATTCAGTCCACAGTATTGTGTCTTAAATAGCATTTACATTCATTCCAGAGTGCTGTGTTTTATATAGCATTTATATTCATTCCAGAGTGCTGTGTTTTATATAGCATTTATATTCATTCCAGAGTGCCGAGTTTTATATAGCATTTACATTCAGTCCACAGTACTGTGTCTTAAATAGCATTTACATTCATTCCAGAGTGCTGTGTTTTATATAGCATTTATATTCATTCCAGAGTGCTGTGTTTTATATAGCATTTACATTCAGTTCAGAGTACTGTGTCTTAAATAGCATTTACATTCATTCCAGAGGACTGTGTTTTATATAGCATTTACATTCATTCCATAGTGCTGTGTTTCATATAGCATTTACATTCAGTTCAAAGGACTGTGTCTTATATAGCATTTACATTCAGTTCAGAGTACTGTGTCTTAAATAGCATTTACATTCATTCCAGAGGACTGTGTTTTATATAGCATTTACATTCATTCCAGAGAACTGTGTCTTATATAGCATTTACATTCATTCCAGAGTACTGTGTTTTATATAGCATTTATATTCATTCCAGAGTACTGTGTCTTATATAGCATTTACATTCAGTCCAGAGTACTGTGTTTTATAAAGCATTTACATTCATTCCAGAGTGCTGTGTTTTATAAAGCATTTACATTCAGTAGAGAGTACTGTCTTTTATAAAGCATTTACATTTATTCCAGAGTACTGTGTCTTATATAGCATTTATATTCATTCCAGAGTACTGTGTTTTATATAGCATTTACATTCATTCCAGAGTACTGTGTTTTATATAGCATTTATATTCATTCCAGAGTGCTGTGTTTTATATAGCATTTACATTCATTCCAGAGTGCTGTGTTTTATATAGCATTTACATTCAGTTCAGAGTACTGTGTTTTATAAAGCATTTACATTCAGTACAGAGTACTGTGTTTTATAAAGCATTTACATTCATTCCAGAGTACTGTGTTTTATAAAGCATTTACATTCATTCCAGAGAACTGTGTTTTATATAGCATTTACATTCATTCCAGAGAACTGTGTTTTATATAGCATTTACATTCAGTCCAGAATACTGTGTCTTATATAGCATTTATATTCATTCCAGAGTGCTGTGTCTTATATAGTATTTACATTCAGTTCAGAGTACTGTGTCTTAAATAGTATTTACATTCAGTTCAGAGGACTGTGTTTTATATAGCATTTGCATTCAGATCAGAGTACTGTGTCTTATATAGCATTTACATTCATTCCACAGTACTGTGTCTTATATAGCATTTACATTCATTCCAGAGTACTGTGTCTTATATAGCATTTATATTCATTCCAGAGTGCTGTGTTTTATATAGCATTTACATTCAGTCCACAGTATTGTGTCTTTAATAGCATTTACATTCATTCCAGAGTGCTGTGTTTTATATAGCATTTATATTCATTCCAGAGTGCTGTGTTTTATATAGCATTTACATTCAGTTCAGAGTACTGTGTCTTAAATAACATTTACATTCATTCCAGAGGACTGTGTTTTATATAGCATTTACATTCATTCCAGAGTGCTGTGTTTCATATAGCATTTACATTCAGTTCAGAGGACTGTGTCTTATATAGCATTTACATTCAGTTCAGAATACTGTGTCTTAAATAGCATTTACATTCATTCCAGAGGACTGTGTTTTATATAGCATTTACATTCAGTTCAGAGGACTGTGTCTTATATAGCATTTACATTCAGTTTAGAGTACTGTGTCTTAAATAGCATTTACATTCATTCCAGAGGACTGTGTTTTATATAGCATTTACATTCATTCCAGAGAACTGTGTCTTATATAGCATTTACATTCATTCCAGAGTACTGTGTTTTATATAGCATTTATATTCATTCCAGAGTACTGTGTCTTATATAGCATTTATATTCATTCCAGAGTGCTGTGTTTTATATAGCATTTACATTCATTCCAGGGGACTGTGTTTTATATAGCATTTACATTCATTCCAGAGTACTTTGTTTTATATAGCATTTACATTCATTCCAGAGTACTGTGTTTTATATAGCATTTATATTCATTCCAGAGTACTGTGTCTTATATAGCATTTACATTCAGTCCAGAGTGCTGTGTTTTATAAAGCATTTACATTCATTCCAGAGGACTGTGTTTTATGTAGCATTTACATTCATTCCAGAGTACTGTGTTTTATATAGCATTTACATTCATTCCAGAGTACTGTGTTTTATATAGCATTTACATTCAGTACAGAGGACTGTGTTTTATATAGCATTTACATTCATTCCAGAGTACTGTGTTTTATATAGCATTTACATTCAGTCCAGAGGACTGTGTTTTATAAAGCATTTACATTCATTCCAGAGTGCTGTGTTTTATAAAGCATTTACATTCAGTACAGAGTACTGTCTTTTATAAAGCATTTACATTTATTCCAGAGTACTGTGTTTTATAAAGCATTTACATTCAGTCCACAGTATTGTGTCTTAAATAGCATTTACATTCATTCCAGAGTGCTGTGTTTTATATAGCATTTATATTCATTCCAGAGTGCTGTGTTTTATATAGCATTTATATTCATTCCAGAGTGCCGAGTTTTATATAGCATTTACATTCAGTCCACAGTACTGTGTCTTAAATAGCATTTACATTCATTCCAGAGTGCTGTGTTTTATATAGCATTTATATTCATTCCAGAGTGCTGTGTTTTATATAGCATTTACATTCAGTTCAGAGTACTGTGTCTTAAATAGCATTTACATTCATTCCAGAGGACTGTGTTTTATATAGCATTTACATTCATTCCATAGTGCTGTGTTTCATATAGCATTTACATTCAGTTCAAAGGACTGTGTCTTATATAGCATTTACATTCAGTTCAGAGTACTGTGTCTTAAATAGCATTTACATTCATTCCAGAGGACTGTGTTTTATATAGCATTTACATTCATTCCAGAGAACTGTGTCTTATATAGCATTTACATTCATTCCAGAGTACTGTGTTTTATATAGCATTTATATTCATTCCAGAGTACTGTGTCTTATATAGCATTTACATTCAGTCCAGAGTACTGTGTTTTATAAAGCATTTACATTCATTCCAGAGTGCTGTGTTTTATAAAGCATTTACATTCAGTAGAGAGTACTGTCTTTTATAAAGCATTTACATTTATTCCAGAGTACTGTGTCTTATATAGCATTTATATTCATTCCAGAGTACTGTGTTTTATATAGCATTTACATTCATTCCAGAGTACTGTGTTTTATATAGCATTTATATTCATTCCAGAGTGCTGTGTTTTATATAGCATTTACATTCATTCCAGAGTGCTGTGTTTTATATAGCATTTACATTCAGTTCAGAGTACTGTGTTTTATAAAGCATTTACATTCAGTACAGAGTACTGTGTTTTATAAAGCATTTACATTCATTCCAGAGTACTGTGTTTTATAAAGCATTTACATTCATTCCAGAGAACTGTGTTTTATATAGCATTTACATTCATTCCAGAGAACTGTGTTTTATATAGCATTTACATTCAGTCCAGAATACTGTGTCTTATATAGCATTTATATTCATTCCAGAGTGCTGTGTCTTATATAGTATTTACATTCAGTTCAGAGTACTGTGTCTTAAATAGTATTTACATTCAGTTCAGAGGACTGTGTTTTATATAGCATTTGCATTCAGATCAGAGTACTGTGTCTTATATAGCATTTACATTCATTCCACAGTACTGTGTCTTATATAGCATTTACATTCATTCCAGAGTACTGTGTCTTATATAGCATTTATATTCATTCCAGAGTGCTGTGTTTTATATAGCATTTACATTCAGTCCACAGTATTGTGTCTTTAATAGCATTTACATTCATTCCAGAGTGCTGTGTTTTATATAGCATTTATATTCATTCCAGAGTGCTGTGTTTTATATAGCATTTACATTCAGTTCAGAGTACTGTGTCTTAAATAACATTTACATTCATTCCAGAGGACTGTGTTTTATATAGCATTTACATTCATTCCAGAGTGCTGTGTTTCATATAGCATTTACATTCAGTTCAGAGGACTGTGTCTTATATAGCATTTACATTCAGTTCAGAATACTGTGTCTTAAATAGCATTTACATTCATTCCAGAGGACTGTGTTTTATATAGCATTTACATTCAGTTCAGAGGACTGTGTCTTATATAGCATTTACATTCAGTTTAGAGTACTGTGTCTTAAATAGCATTTACATTCATTCCAGAGGACTGTGTTTTATATAGCATTTACATTCATTCCAGAGAACTGTGTCTTATATAGCATTTACATTCATTCCAGAGTACTGTGTTTTATATAGCATTTATATTCATTCCAGAGTACTGTGTCTTATATAGCATTTATATTCATTCCAGAGTGCTGTGTTTTATATAGCATTTACATTCATTCCAGGGGACTGTGTTTTATATAGCATTTACATTCATTCCAGAGTACTTTGTTTTATATAGCATTTACATTCATTCCAGAGTACTGTGTTTTATATAGCATTTATATTCATTCCAGAGTACTGTGTCTTATATAGCATTTACATTCAGTCCAGAGTGCTGTGTTTTATAAAGCATTTACATTCATTCCAGAGGACTGTGTTTTATGTAGCATTTACATTCATTCCAGAGTACTGTGTTTTATATAGCATTTACATTCATTCCAGAGTACTGTGTTTTATATAGCATTTACATTCAGTACAGAGGACTGTGTTTTATATAGCATTTACATTCATTCCAGAGTACTGTGTTTTATATAGCATTTACATTCAGTCCAGAGGACTGTGTTTTATAAAGCATTTACATTCATTCCAGAGTGCTGTGTTTTATAAAGCATTTACATTCAGTACAGAGTACTGTCTTTTATAAAGCATTTACATTTATTCCAGAGTACTGTGTTTTATAAAGCATTTACATTCATTCCAGAGTACTGTGTTTTATATAGCATTTACATTCATTCCAGAGTACTGTGTTTTATATAGCATTTATATTCATTCCAGAGTACTGTGTCTTATATAGCATTTATATTCATTCCAGAGTGCTGTGTTTTATATAGCATTTACATTCATTCCAGAGTGCTGTGTTTTATATAGCGTTTACATTCAGTTCAGAGTACTGTGTTTTATAAAGCATTTACATTCAGTACAGAGTACTGTGTTTTATAAAGCATTTACATTCATTCCAGAGTACTGTGTTTTATAAAGCATTTACATTCATTCCAGAGAACTGTGTTTTATATAGCATTTACATTCATTCCAGAGAACTGTGTTTTATATAGCATTTACATTCAGTCCAGAGTACTGTGTCTTATATAGCATTTATATTCATTCCAGAGTGCTGTGTTTTATATAGTATTTACATTCAGTTCAGAGTACTGTGTCTTAAATAGTATTTACATTCAGTTCAGAGGACTGTGTTTTATATAGCATTTGCATTCAGATCAGAGTACTGTGTCTTATATAGCATTTACATTCATTCCACAGTACTGTGTCTTATATAGCATTTACATTCATTCCAGAGTACTGTGTCTTATATAGCATTTATATTCATTCCAGAGTGCTGTGTTTTATATAGCATTTACATTCAGTCCACAGTATTGTGTCTTTAATAGCATTTACATTCATTCCAGAGTGCTGTGTTTTATATAGCATTTATATTCATTCCAGAGTGCTGTGTTTTATATAGCATTTACATTCAGTTCAGAGTACTGTGTCTTAAATAACATTTACATTCATTCCAGAGGACTGTGTTTTATATAGCATTTACATTCATTCCAGAGTGCTGTGTTTCATATAGCATTTACATTCAGTTCAGAGGACTGTGTCTTATATAGCATTTACATTCAGTTCAGAATACTGTGTCTTAAATAGCATTTACATTCATTCCAGAGGACTGTGTTTTATATAGCATTTACATTCATTCCAGAGGACTGTGTTTTATATAGCATTTACATTCAGTTCAGAGGACTGTGTCTTATATAGCATTTACATTCAGTTTAGAGTACTGTGTTTTAGATACCATTTACATTCAGTTCAGAGGACTGTGTCTTATATAGCATTTACATTCATTCCAGAGTGCTGTGTTTTATATAGCATTTGCATTCAGTTCAGAGTACTGTGTTTTATATAGCATTTATATTCATTCCAGAGTGCTGTGTTTTATATAGCATTTACATTCATTCCAGAGTGCTGTGTTTTATATAGCATTTACATTCAGTTCAGAGAACTGTGTTTTATATAGCATTTACATTCAGTTCAGAGGACTGTGTCTTATATAGCATTTACATTCAGTTCAGAGTGCTGTGTTTATATAGCATTTACATTCAGTACAGAGGACTGTGTCTTATATAGCATTTACATTCATTCCAGAGAATTGTGTTTTATATAGCATTTACATTCATTCCAGAGAACTGTGTTTTATATAGCATTTACATTCAGTCCAGAGTACTGTGTCTTATATAGCATTTATATTCATTCCAGAGTGCTGTGTTTTATATAGCATTTACATTCAGTCCACAGTATTGTGTCTTAAATAGCATTTACATTCATTCCAGAGTGCTGTGTTTTATATAGCATTTATATTCATTCCAGAGTGCTGTGTTTTATATAGCATTTACATTCAGTTCAGAGTACTGTGTCTTAAATAGCATTTACATTCAGTTCAGAGGACTGTGTTTTATATAGCATTTGCATTCAGATCAGAGTACTGTGTCTTATATAGCATTTACATTCATTCCACAGTACTGTGTCTTATATAGCATTTACATTCATTCCAGAGTACTGTGTCTTATATAGCATTTATATTCATTCCAGAGTGCTGTGTTTTATATAGCATTTACATTCAGTCCACAGTATTGTGTCTTAAATAGCATTTACATTCATTCCAGAGTGCTGTGTTTTATATAGCATTTATATTCATTCCAGAGTGCTGTGTTTTATATAGCATTTACATTCAGTTCAGAGTACTGTGTCTTAAATAGCATTTACATTCATTCCAGAGGACTGTGTTTTATATAGCATTTACATTCATTCCAGAGTTCTGTGTTTCATATAGCATTTACATTCAGTTCAGAGGACTGTGTCTTATATAGCATTTACATTCAGTTCAGAGTACTGTGTCTTAAATAGCATTTACATTCATTCCAGAGGACTGTGTTTTATATAGCATTTACATTCATTCCAGAGAACTGTTTTTTATATAGCATTTACATTCAGTTCAGAGGACTCTGTCTTATATAGCATTAACATTCAGTTTATAGTACTGTGTTTTAGATACCATTTACATTCAGTTCAGAGGACTGTGTCTTATATAGCATTTAAATTCATTCCAGAGTGCTGTGTTTTATATAGCATTTGCATTCAGTTCAGAGTACTGTGTTTTATATAGCATTTATATTCATTCCAGAGTGCTGTGTTTTATATAGCATTTACATTCATTCCAGAGTGCTGTGTTTTATATAGCATTTGCATTCAGTTCAGAGAACTGTGTTTTATATAGCATTTACATTCAGTTCAGAGAACTGTGTTTTATATAGCATTTACATTCAGTTCAGAGGACTGTGTCTTATATAGCATTTACATTCAGTTCAGAGTGCTGTGTTTTATATAGCATTTACATTCAGTACAGAGGACTGTGTCTTATATAGCATTTACATTCAGTCCAGAGGACTGTGTTTTATATAGCATTTACATTCATTCCAGAGAACTGTGTTTTATATAGCATTTACATTCATTCCAGAGAACTGTGTTTTATATAGCATTTACATTCAGTTCAGAGGACTGTGTCTTATATAGCATTTACATTCAGTACAGAGGACTGTGTCTTATATAGCATTTACATTCAGTCCAGAGGACTGTGTTTTATATAGCATTTACATTCAGTCCAAAGGACTGTGTTTTATATAGCATTTACATTCATTCCAGAGTGCTGTGTTTTATATAGCATTTACATTCATTCCAGGGGACTGTGTCTTATATAGCATTTACATTCATTCCAGAGTACTGTGTTTTATATAGCATTTACATTCATTCCAGAGTACTGTGTTTTATATAGCATTTACATTCAGTCCAGAGAACTGTTTTTTGTATAGCATTTACATTCATTCCAGAGGACTGTGTTTTATATAGCATTTACCTTCAGTCCAGAGTGCTGTGTTTTATATAGCATTTACATTCATTACAGAGGACTGTGTCTTATATAGCATTTACCTTCAGTCCAGAGTGCTGTGTTTTATATAGCATTTACATTCATTCCAGAGGAGTGTGTTTTATATAGCATTTACATTCATTCCAGAGTACTGTGTTTTATATAGCATTTACATTCAGTCCAGAGTACTGTGTTTTGGTGGTTTGGTAACTTCATAAAGTGTTAACCAACTACCATGATTGGCCTCAATGATGTACAGATTTACGTTACGGCTTTACATTTTTGTCTCAAGTAGCTTAAAAATGGTTAATTTAGATGCCGAAATAATAAAAAAAAAAGTTACAAATTAGGTGGGCAGCCCGGGAACCGCCGCAGCCAGGACGCGAACCCGGGTCTTCCACTCCACAGGAGACGGCGTTAACCAGTCGACTAAAGGGTCCGACCCGTTAGCCAAGGGCTAGCGAGTCTAGTCATCGGTGGTCGTTACATGTGCACCAACATTACTAGGCTGACAGGCCCAGTAGTATGTGAGGTTAGCAGCGGACACACACACACACACACGTGCACAAACGTGCACGCAGACAAAAATCCACTCTTTACCTGCCATTATAAGAATTTTGCACAAATCTTCCTAAGAAAAAGGTTTTGCCTGTCAGTTTGTGGATGTGCTGCCTCATAGGTGCCCCCCCAGACAGCATCCGGATGTGGGCCACTTCAGGCAATGATGCGGCACTGATGGCCTTCTTCTGGCCCTGACAAAATGGATGTGAGCCTGAAGTGGCCCACATGTATAATAGCAAAAATGGCCCAAATATGCCAAATCAAACGCGGGGCCTTTTCTGGCAAAGATGCGGTGTTCTCGGCAACATGTGATCTGGATGCGACCCTGAAGTGGCCCGTGTGGTAAATTGTGAACTTGGCCCAGATATCACAAAACAAATACGGGCCACTGTCGTGGCAGTTATTGAATTCCACGCTGACAGAAACAAGGAACGAGACAAAAACCCTCTTCCAGCGTTGCCGCACGATTTTAATTCATGTTCATGAACAGACGCGTCCGAGCCCAGGTGCCTGATACAGTACAGCCTCTCTTATAGGACAGCTGTGTGGTCTTCCCCTCCTTACCTCATGTCTTCCCGCTCTCATCCACCAAGGCCATTTCCTCCATTTAGTGCTACCCTCAGTGAGTCTCCCCCACAGCCAACAGTTAACAATAGGCCCTTATTTGTGCACCTGGAGGAGACGATTTATTAGACCGCCTTTGTTCTGCTACACATGGACTTGAAGCATCCATCTGAGCGATGTGAGGTCATGGGGAAAGATTAAAAGTAAGCAAACATCAAATATGAGTTGCCCTCACAGCCACCTTTGCCAAACACTACGTGGCAGATGCGGCATTGCCATGGCTCGGTTCTGGCCCAGATCTGGCAAATAGGAGCGGACCGCCCAAGTGCCATCGTTCCACGCGGTATGCGGGCCGGATGAAAGTGCCGGGTGGGTGCGGGACGGGTCCGGGCCACGGCAGTTTCGCTATCTGGGCCCTCGCACGAGTGCGACCAATTTGCTGACTTGCGAAACACGGGCGACTTCTCGTTCGCTTTCGAGACCCGTAGTCGAGTCGAGTCGAGTCAGTTTTAGTTGTAGAGCCCATTACCACAACTTACGAATTTGCCTCAGGGGGGCTTTACCCTCGCGTCGGATAAGGAGCAACTCCCTAACGACCCTGTCACAGGGAGAAAAAAGAATAGAATAAAACACAATTTACAGAACACAACTGTAGTGCCCCCTGGAAATGTAATGTCATTTGTATAACCGTTACCCAAAACGCCGGTACTTTCCAGTAACGGACAACGAAAAAGTCGAGTCGAGTTGAGCCGGTACCATGGGCTGGAAAAGGGGCCCAAATGGCCCCTGTAGGGTAGAAAAACAGAAACCACCTACCTTGTGTGGCCATTTTATTGGGCCCCGTGAGGAAAAGGGTCTATTTTAGGGGTTAGCAAACAACTGGAAGCAGAGAGTGAAACTATCCATCCATTAGCCAAACCAGGGTGGTGGGGATGCTGGAGTCCCAGCAGTCATTGGGCAGCAGGCGGGGAGACACCCTGGACAGGCCGCCAGGCCATCACAGGGTCCACACATACACACAGGGGACAATTTAGTATGGCCGATTCACCTGACCTTCATGTCTTTGGGAGGAAACCGGAGCCCCCGGAGGAAACCCACGCACACACGGGGAGAACATGCAAACTCCACACAGAGGACGACCCGGGGGACGACCTCCAAGGTCGGACTACCCCGGGGGCTCGAACCCAGAACCTTCTCGTTTGGAGTCGACCGCTCTACCCACCGCGCCACCGTGCCCGCCCTGCAAACTGAACCTAACTTGACAGAACACCTTGACTAAAACTTCTTTAACCCCCCCCCCCCAATTCTGCAAACACTGAGCCGATAAACACAGCCATCCATTTCAGAGACCCGACTTCCAACACCATAAATATTTCGAGATACTTATCTCGGGGTTTCCATGCAACGCGAGCGTGGGTGAAAGGCAGAAAGCAGTGAGAGCCTCCGCAGCTTCGGAGAGGGATGAATTCAGTAAATGTTGCACGGGCCTTATCGATGGCTGCCCCCGGGCGAAGTGGCGCGAGTCTGTGATCACCGATGGGGGAATGCAGATGAACGACGGCGCTTCTCGCATCGTTTCAGCACAGAGGCCGCCGGGGGCCGAATACAAGCTTTGTCCGTCATAGATTTGACCGATGTTAATTGAATGTTACGAAGATTAATGTGCATTAGTCGTGGAGAAGTGCCGCAGACTTTTGCTGCACACGGCCTTTGGCCGCTTTCGAGTTTTGGGAAAGGCAGAAGGATTACCATTAGCCGGGATTTGTTCATTGATTGGTTCATTCATCCAGTCAGGGGTTCCGGTGTATGAACCGTTATTCACTCGTTCCTCCCGAGTGGCTGAATTCAAGGATACTGGGAGACTTCCCCAGTTTGAAGTGTGCATTGGGAAAACCCCTTATCTCTCTTCTTTTCAATCCATATAATTTGTTATGCTGTGATTCGTGTACAATAATACATTTCGCTTGCTTCACTATAACTTGTGTATTAATCGTACGGTGTACTCCGCACTATTTCGCAGTGTGTGTACTCATTCAGTGCCTCATCGAGTGGTTATTGTGTAACTGTTGGGCTGTGGGCGGCACGGTGGTCCGGTGGTTAGCACTGTTGCCTCACAGCAAGAAGGTCCTGGATTCGAACCCCAGGCCGTCCCAAGTCCTTTCTGTGTGGAGTTTGCACATTCTCCCCGTGTCTACGTGGGTTTCCTCCGGGTGCTCCAGTTTCGCTTCCGGGGTGGGAAGACGGTGGCGTGAAGTCACATTTGTGGCGGCCTCACCCAGTAGTACCGTCCATGCAGTGTCTTTGTCCACATCTGAGTCTAAGTTGTCTTCGCTTGATGGCTGGGAGAGCCTGGTCTGCTGCGTCCTGTGGGCCCAGGACAGGACGCGGACGAGGGGAAGGCTAAGCTAACTGCTAGCCCACGCAGACCGGCAGTTCCGGTAACACCGAGGGCGGCCTGGTGGAGGCCTTGCCCGGTGTTGACTGCGTTTTTGGTGGAGTGCGGGGAGGTGTGTCGAGGGTGGTCTGGCTGAGAGAGCTTGGTCTGCTTCTTCTGGTGGGCCCGGGGGGACCACGGCCCCTGCCCGGAGCTGCGCTGAAGAGGAGACACCGAGGGCGGTCTGACAGGACGCGGAAGCGGGGCAGGCTAAGCTAACTGCTAGCCCATGCAGACCGGCAGTTCCCACAGTCATCCTGGCTGGGGTTCCTTCCCTTGGACAGTGATTTTTTTTGTTTAGTTTGGATACGTGTGTCAGTTTGGATATGTGTGTTAGTTTGGATATGTGTGTTAGTTTGGACATGTGTGTCCCAGTCGTGTTTGGATGTGTGTTTTTGTCTTTGTGTCGTTGCACCGCTCTGTGGGCTGGGGGGAAACGAGGTTTCGTTTCATTTTATGTACGCAAACACACGATACAAAAGGACCGATAAAGTGTTCCCGACTCCTGAATACTCCCACCATCGAAAAGACACACATGTCAGGGTTAATCCTCCTGCCTGTGCCCCTGAGCAAGGCAATGGAAAGCGGAACCGGAGTCGGTCCCCGGGGCGCTGCGGCTGCCCACTGCTCCTGTACGATAGGATGGGCTGCATGCAGAGGATGAATTTCGTCGTAACCACACGATGGCAAAAATAAAGTGGCTTTCTTTGCTGCTGCTTGTCTATTCTGCAAGAAAGAGTCCTCCTCTGCTGCCCTCCCTTCCTGGCGTGTCTCCTGTTTTTGTATCCTTGACAAGGTTTTTCATCAACCAGATTTAGGGTCTATTGAGGATGGGGGGGGGGTTGTGTGTGTTGAACATCGCACAGAATATAATTGTGTTTGTAAAGTCCTCCGGGACTAAATTGTGATTTAGGGCTATGGAAATAATTCCGACAGGACTTGGCGGGCTGCCAGCGTATCACAATCAGTTGAGACAATGCCTATGGACAATTTGGAGTCTGCGATGTACCCGGCGTTGTACGTCTTTGTGCTGTCAGAGGAAACCCGTGTGATCAGAGGACATGCAGACTCCACGCAGGACAGCGGAGGGCCCCCCCCCCCGTCCTGCAACGAGGCAACGGCGCATGCCGTGAATTCCGGTTAATATTTACCGCCACGCCGAAATATAGCGACAATATATTTCTGCAGCCAGTGCTTCCCCATCAGGGTTGCACGGGCACGAGCACTTAGACAAACCCATTTTGCATCCTCACATTAACTTGAGCTGTGTTTGGCTTGGTGTTTGCTCCGCCGTTTAGATGAAAATAGATTACACTCTGACTCGTCGGAGGCGCCGATCTGTATTCCTGCAGCCTCGTCGGTATTCTCCCCCCTCCCAGCTGCTGTCGTATGCAACAACTCCGCGGCAATATCAAATATTTACATTTTGACCCCCGTTTAGGAGCCGCAATTAGAGGCAATGTGCGGATAAACGGAGGATGCACAGCCCCCTCGTCGTCTGTTTTTCTGTGCTGTGCAGTGTGTGTGAGTCCCCCCCCACCCCCCACAGCCTCGTCCCTGTGGAAACTGCCCCATCAAATATTGAAGGCGAGGCCGCTCCTCCTCTGCCACCCTGCACACCTGAGCGCACTGACCTGTGACGAGGCGAGTCAACGAAACCCCGCTGCCCTCCGTTTGCACCCGGCCGACACAAACACAAGGGAGCCAAAATGGCGGGTAGTGCTCCGGCCAATTACGTTTTAACAAACACAGCCGCCTCGGCACTTATGGCGGAGGTGAGCCTGTGCACGCCGAACGCGTCCGGTGTGGTAGCAGAGGACTAAGACCCCGGTGGTTGTGTGGAATACCTGACCACGTTCATGTCTCTTACGCACAATCTGTCGCCGCATCCTGCGTCGCACACCTGTGCAGGAAACGCCCTTCTATTTCAATGGCTTTCTTTTTCTGTCCGTCTTCTCGTGTGGCCCACAACCAGACGGTGGTTCTTATACTCGCGCTAACTTATATTTTCCTCAGCTAGGCCCATGTAGTACCAATATCATACCATACCATACCCCGGGGGGGGCGGCACAGTGGTTAGCGCGGTCGCCTCACGGCAACCTTGGGGGTCGTCCCGGGTCGTCCTCTGTGTGGAGTCTCCATGTTCTCCCCGTGTCTGCGTGGGTTTCCTCCGGGGGCTCCGGTTTCCTCCCACAGTCCAAAGACATGTGGGTCAGGTGACTCGGCCGTACTACGTTGTCCCTAGGTGTGTGTGTGTGTGTGTGTGTGTGTGTGTGTGTGTGTGTGTGTGTGTGTGTTGGCCCTGTGATGGACTGGCGGTCTGTCCAGGGTGTCTCCCCGCCTGCCGCCCGATAACTGCTGGGATAGGCTGCAGCATCCTCGCGACCCTCTGGGCAGGATGAGCGGTTTGGATGATGGATGGATGGATGAATTATGTTTATGTGTGTTCGTGGAACAATAGCCACGTCGTTGTGTTACACAACGAAGGTCGTCGTGGCCTCAGCTGGATTTGATTTCCCCCTACAGAAAACTAGTCAGATCCGTGTCAGTGTCGCGAACGGAGGGCTGGTCTGAGCTTACCACTCCTGAGCCACGTGGACAGGTTCCTCCACACTCTTGCTATATAATTGGATCCAAGCACAAACACGGATTAGAATGATTGCTCAGTGGGATTAGACGTGAACTTTGACCTCCCGAGCAACTGGCCACCATACAAGCTTCCATTTTCTTTGCGGAGGACATGCCGGGGAGGTCTTTCAAGCCACGATCCTTAATTCGCACCTCCGGCACCAAAAATCCAAACACAGAATTGGAATTTTCGGTTCTTCCTGGATTGATTGACAGGTGTCACAATACAAGCCCCACCACTGCAGAACAACCACGTCTGAGTGTCTGGTGCTTTCTGGCCCTGCAGAAGGTTTGTGCGTATTACTGGAGTAAGACGCAAGCATGCTTGTTCTCCACCTGTGCGTCCTGACCTGTGTGCGTAAACACGCGTCATGTGCAGCGCGGTGAGGGCGGCGCGCACGGGAACCGTGCCGTGCCGTGCCGTGCCGTGCCGTGCCGTGGTGACACGGCTGCTCACCGGGACGAACGCGTCGGTAGCGGAGGAGCCTTCTCCACCCAGCCTCCGCACCGGACTGCTACCACATTTCAATCTGATTTTTATTTATTTTTTTGGGGTGGGTGGGGTTATGTCTTTTATAGTCGCATTCCATCAGGATTTGAACCCTTTGGCTTCCGGTCGAACGATCCGACCTCCATCCCGACGCCCCGTAACGCGACGCGCCTTCGCCGCCAGATGGCGCCCGCCGCGCCTTTTTTCTCTCTTCCCCCCCTCCCGCCGCCGTGGATGAACGGCGACTGGCGGTCGGACGCGACCACGTTGTCTCCGCGTTGTCTGCTCCCTCCCTCCCTCCCTCCCTCCCTCCTCCTCTGCCTCCCTCCTCTCTCTCCTCGCCTCTCGCCTCTCAGTCCACCCATCTATCTCCGTCCCAGGCGAGCGGCACTTTTTTTTTTATCACCACCTCCGTCCGTCCGTAAAGAGCGCTGTAATCATGGCGCGATGCACCGCGGCACCTCCGCGTCCAAGAGGAACCGACCCGGCGCACCTGTGCGTCCTCATCACGACCGCCTTGGCTTGGATGGCACTGGCGGCGCCGGTGCGCTGCGACAGCGGGCTGTCGCTGCGGAGCGGCGGGTCGCCTTCGCCGCCGCCGCCTCCGCCGCCGCTACCGGACTCGACGGACGACGACGACGACGACGAGGGGAAAGCGGGCGGCGCGGAGACTTCGCCCCGCTTCAGGAGAGCCCCGTCCCGGGACAAAGTGTCCCTGCTCAGCAGCTCTTTCGTGCTCAAGGGGGACGCGACCCACAACCAGGCGATGGTCCACTGGACCGGGGAGAACAGCAGCGTAAGTTTGAACGCCCCCCGTCGCGGTGTTTGGCCACGTTTTGATGTTTGCAGCGATTGGGTTTTAACACCGCACGCGGCGCGGCGTCACGCGGCGCCACGCAGCAGCCTCCAGCGCACCCGGCACCGCACGGCGGCCGCCCGGGGAGACGTCAGGGGAGGAGGGGGGGGGGGGGAGGAGGGCGCGCTGGTTTTTACGCATCCCAACCGGCTCGGCTCGGCTCGGCTCGGCCGCGCTCTGACGCGTCGGTGTTAGCGCACCGTGGTGACCCCCCGCCGGCCGCCTCTGCTCGGGGCTCCGCTTTAACCCTCCCCCCCCCAGTCCTTAATTAGCTGCGATGTGGAGACGGGCGCGCGGAGGGAGAGGAGAAAGCCGAGCGGACAGCGAGTAAGACGCCGGGTTGATGGAGATGTTGTTGTTGTTGTTGCTATAATTCATGAAGTTTGCAGCGCGTCTGGGTAATTTGGTGGTTTTGGGGACGCGTGGTTAACCCAGCGCGAGCGCGCTGCGCTTTTCGCGTGACACCGCGTGTTTCCCACCGCAGGGTTTTGGGGGTGTTTAGCCCCAGCGAGCGCGCTGTCACGGTGGGAACAATGGGGGGTCTTTGTGACGGGCTATTGACAGATGCCCGGCTGTCAGGATGGCGGTGTCTGGTACAGACATCACTCGCAGTCGGCCGTGTATTTCCAGTTTTGCTGTGGATGGATGGCTGAAGTCTTGTATCTTGACCCCTCCACCCCACCACCACCACCACCTCCTCCACCGCCTCCCCATTTGCTTTCATCTTCACACTTAATATACCATTGCTAAAGCTCTAGGTTCATGACGAGTGGGCTGGGTACACTATCAGACGCAGCAATTAGCCACCGCCGATTCATAAATCAATAGGCGGCTGTACCCCCCAAAATTACATTTCAGCCTGAACAGTGACGCCCCGGTCCTACCGTGAGATTCGCCGGCGTATAAGAAGACCCCGAGCTCGCGCAATAAAAACAGATTTTGACGTGCCCTCAATAGACTCCCGGTCTGCCTCTCGATGAACTGCCTCATCTCCATATCCTCTATTCCACCAAAGCGCGTCTTCGGGGAGCCGGCCTGCCGGTCGGCCTCATCCGGCCCCGGGATCCGCGGCCCGACGCGTCCTCCGTTAAACTTGGCACGCGCCCATACTCCGAAATGTTAACGGCGCCGAGTTCATCCCCCGCTTAATAAACGCGGACAAATGGGTGCCATTCAATATCCCTCCGCCTGACGTTTATGGCCACCGTATAGATTGATTAGGACGTAGGATCTCCGCCTCCCCCCCCCTTCTTCCTCTACTCTTTAATATGAGGGATTGGCAGGTTCCAAATGTGAGTCACTGCAGTGAGGAAGTCTGGTAATGAGGGTGGGGGGGATTCCCAATGCAGAGGGGGGGGGGCAGTTTGCAGACATCAATCAGCTGCACAGGACGCATGCTCATTCTATATATATATATATATATATATATATATATATATGCTACCTCTGTGATGTTTGTGTGTGTGTGTGCAAGTGCAGAGATGCATGTGTCTATTGCGAGGCCTCGCTTCTTTCTCTCCTGGTCTGCAAAGTGTTCAGATTCCTGCCAAAAGACCGAACCCTTCGTCCTCCTCGGTTGTATATGTGCCATCATCCAAATAAGCTCACAGAAAGTTGAATCGCTTAATCTGGATACAACGTTTATTGGGGAGGGGGGGGGACGTTTCACCACTTATCTAGGTCTTCTTCAGTCTCCATCTTCATCTTCACCCTCAGCCTAAACCGACTGCAGGTGTCCCCGCCCTTGTAAACGATACAGTGGCATCGCGACCGAAACCAACGATCGGCTTCATATGCAGATGGGTGTGACCGTTAACTAGAGTTTCAATGGCCGCGTGTACTGTTCACAGAGGATTTGGGAATAGTTGCAGTCACAGCATTGTAAGATGGTGACAGATGTACTCTTAGCCGCCCTCCCCCCCCCCCGCCCCCCTCGGCTCAGAGCTGATTCAACTCTCTGGGATTCACTTACCTGGATTATTGAGCATGCATAAAGACATCCAGATAAACTACTCTCGGGTCCCTGTTGAAGAGAGCCCCGTCGTTACAGTGTGGAGTCTTGATTAGTCAAGTGGCACTGAGTGCTAAGAGCAGAAAATGGCTGCTCTCCATCATGCCTACATGGATACGAGTCCTTGAAGCACGTAGACAGGTACAACATGTGTATGTGTGTGCAGCATATAAGCGTATCTACAAGTCCTCCAGCCCATACGACCACATAGGTCATATACCAGGGGTGGGCAGTCTTATCCAGAAAGGGCCAGTGTGGGTGAAGGGTTTTTGTTCCAACCCAGCAGTTACACACCTGTGTCTCCTGATCCGGTTCCTCAGCAGAGACTCTACCGGCTGATTAGTGGGATCAGGTGTGTAACTGCTTGGTTGGAACACAAACCTTCACCCACACTGGCCTCTTTCTGGATAAGATTGCCCACCCCGGTCGTATACCCTCTAATACGACCCACAGGAGCGTTTCCTAAATTAGTGCCCCCTACCGGCGGCAGGAGATAACGTTTCGCCTCTGTGCATTGTGGGGTTTTTATGGACTTGTTGACAATCCTTTTTACAACGCCTCGTAGGCGGGCGAATAAAGGCAAGTAGTCAGGAAATAGTGATGGAAGCAATTTGAGAACAACACAATATGCAGTCAGCGCGTTTTTGCCCTCTCGTACAGTAACTAAGATTGCTTTTGGCAGCACGACCGCTAGAGGTCGCTTGACTTTTAAAACGTAACTCTAGGTCGTAATACGCTGCTTGTACAAACGACCTATGGGGTCGTTTTTTTTGGCGGAGGACGGCATTTTTTGGCATAAGCAGACCGAAATACGTGACGTCAGAGTTCGTGACAATTTGGCGAGATGCATTCTGCTGTGGAGAAGGAAGCGCTGTCTATGGGGGGTGGGGGGGGCGGCACTGGTGCACTATTCAGATGTACAGGGATGGCTGAGGATGGGTGGTGGAGATCGGAGGTGGAGATCGGAAGGGAGAAATCGAGGAATGACGGGTGCTAGACGAGTCAGCCGGAGGTGGACATTTGGACGTTCTTCACCATATCAGAGACCCCTTCTGTGTTTGAGTCCTTTAGCTTGGGCTGTTGTCTGGGGGAGGTTACAGCGACAATAGGATAACCTTTACTTCTGAGGTCAGCGGTGTTGCAAAAAAAAAGAAAAAAGCAACCGATGGTACAGACAGAGCGGTATTTGATTGGACAGAAAGCTGCCTAGATAAGAAGCACCAGATGAGGAGAGAGTAGGAGAACCTAACCCTGTAGGAAAAGAGCTAAAAAGCTCAAGACGGAGGTAACAACATTAGGAGGAGGGGTATATCCTACCCCCCCCCCCCCCGTTTACACATCTCATCATCCACAACTCATTGCCCGGCCTGTTGTGTTTGTTTACAAAGCGTGTAGATGTGTTTACCCTCAAAGATGGAGCAGTTAAGACCCTCAGGAGGAGCCCTGGTGGACGCCCCGGTACCAGGACGAGATGCACGCTTTTACAATGCCTTCAAGTCCAAGTGATCCTGACTTGTGGTATCATTAAAGGATAGGTCCAGTTTTTGTTTTTTTTGTGTGGAATTTCCCCCCTTTTTTCTCCCCGTGCCTCCTCCGATACATGTGGAGTCGCCAGCCGCTTCTTTTCACCTGACAGTGAGGAGTTTCACCAGGGGGACGTAGCGCGTGGGAGGATCCCGCTATTCCCCCTCCTCTGGTCGGTCGGGGTACCTGTCCGGGGGGGGGGGACTAGGGGCAGCGCCATGTATAGAGAGAGTCTGGCCATCATTTGAGCTTTGCAACACACGCTGTGATTGGCTGAGAGCCTGTCACGTGCTTGACGGGCACCATGTTGCCTACCAGCGTCTGGCTCTGTCGTCATGACGTTTCAGTGATCCGGGACAAGGCCGCACGATGCATCGATTTCCACAGGGTGCACAAAGGAGGGCAGTTTGGGCCGTGAAGATTCGCAGGCTGGGCTGGTCCCCCCTCAGCTTATTCCTGCTCGTGCTGGGGGAGTTCATGTCAGTGTTTACGATTCTTCGATAAACTGACTTCCCCGGAGCCACCCGAGAGTCTGTAAGGTACTGATGTACGGAAATCAGTTGCATAGCACATCCCAGCCATGTAGAACCATTGACAGAAATCAGGGAAATGTAAACAGTGTCAGACTGTCATATGGGATGGACTGAGTGACAGGCCTGAGTCTGAGCCGGGGCAGTGTGTGGGTGGTGTTGAGATAAACTAGACAAGAGCCCCGATACAGAACCGACGCTGCACTGGCTAAACCTCCAAACATGTAGGCCTCATATTTCTCAAGTGTCCCTGATATTATTGCTCATTGTCATTCGCTAGCAGCCCACTGAATGTTGCAAAATATGTAATACTGGTACTGATCACCAATTCACCCGCCACACCAGTAGTGTAGTGGACAAAAACTAAAGTTTCTGGAGTAAATTATTTGGGTTGAAATCTACATGTACGCAGCAGAGGCCCCTGCTCAGTGCCTACGACTGTATTATGACCGCTGGTGGGATTCTTCCTGATCTCATCACCTTCATCACGGGCTGAAAAAGTGAAACACATCATGATCATAGCCTCTGCTCCTGATCTGGTGTTAAACCACCTACTCTGACTACTGGTACGCAATGACAACACAATTTTCTGGTTCAGTTCAATTCAATTCAGTGTCATTAAAAACAATGTGCAGGCACATGATAAAAATAAAACGAGGGCTGCGGCTTCGCCAAACCGCGCAAGACAGACATAGACAAACACAGTATAAGATATACACAGATGAAGACCAACAGCTAAAAATAAGTTAAAAAAGTGCACGAGTACAAAAATATTAAAAAAAATATCTACAGACATTCAGTGGGTGGTCAGGTTCAGGTGGGCAACAGCTTGCGGAAAGAAGCTGTTTTTGAGCCTGGTAGTGCGGGCTCTGAGGCTCCTGTAGCGCCTCCCAGAGCGCAGGGGGGAGAACAGTCCATGGTTGGGGTGGGTGGGATCTCTGCTGATGCTCAGACTCCTTCGAAGGCAGCGTTTGTGATAAATGTCTTCTATGGCTGGGAGCTGGGTACCGGTGATGTGCTGGGCCGCCTTGACGACCCGCTGCAGAGCTTTCTGGTCTACTGAGGTGCAGTTGCTGCACCACACTGAGATGCAGCTGGTCAGGATGCTCTCTATGGTGCAGTGGTAGAAGTTGGTGAGAATTTTGGGGGGTAGACGGGCGCTCCTCAGCCTCCTCAGGAAATGCAGGCGTTGTTGGGCCTTTTTCACAAGGGCCTGGGTGTTTAATGTCCAGGAAAGGTCCTCGCTGATGTGGACTCCAAGGAATGTAAAGCTGGAAACACGCTCCACCCCCCCCCCATTGATGTGTACGGGAGAGTGGCTGCAGCTTCTAGACCTCCTGAAGTCCACAATCAGCTCCTTCGTCTTCTGCAGATTGAGGACAAGATTGTTAGTAGTACACCATGATGTGAGGTGCTCAATCTCGTCTCTGTAGGCCGCCTCGTCGTTGTTAGTGATACGGCCAATGACTGTGGTGTCATCTGCAAACTTAACTATAACATTTGAAGGGTGAGTTGGCAGGCAGTCGTGGGTGAAGATGGAGAATAGGAGGGGGCTCAGAACACAGCCTTGAGGGGCACCTGTGCTGAGGATCAGGGTTGAGAGGACGTGTGGTCACCTAACCTAACAGACTGAGGTCTGTTGGCCAGGAAGTTCAGGGTCCAGTTACAGAGGGAGGGGTTGAGGCCACGGGAGAGGAGTTCGGTGGTTAGTTTGGCAGTGATTTCTCTGAAACTGGGATTGAAATGATGGAAAATCCATAATTTGTGGAAGCCTAAGTACTGGTGCTGAATGATGTAAAGTACATAAAGTGCCTCTCGAAATTATTTACGTAGCGGTGTGGCCTTAAAAGGCCAAACCCCGTTCTCAATAGCTTCAATATGTTGTCCAGATTTTTAATCTAATAAATTATTGTTTCCTCTAAGCTGGGGTCAAAGTCTAGTAATAGAAATGAGCAGAGTGATCCATTCATGGTACATTACACCCACAAAACAGGGTAAGCTGTGAGCCTCATTTTGCCACGTGACCCATTAATAAGGCGACAGACACAATAGTCAATGTTAAATTCTTATTTAACAGTAGTCAAAAGTGAGGCGACTTTCAGTCAGTTATCTCATTAAGCTGGTCACGTGACATAACAAGGCTCATAGCTTACCCTGTTATATGGAGTGCTTCAATAGTCCTCCTGATTTCCATTACTGCACTCGATCTGTGATCCCCTACTTACAGCAACATGAATTTATTAGATTAAAGAATTCAGACTACATTTTGATTATGTTCAGCAAGAGTTTGGAGCTTTTCTGAGGCTGTCATTTGCGTTTTCAAGACTTGCCTACCACTGCATAAATACTTCTGAGAGGCATTGTAATTTCTGGTGCGCACTGGTATTGAAAGATGGAAAAGACATAATTTCTGGTACTCTGACTACTGATAATGAGCGGTGCAAAATACACAATTCTTGATACTCTGAATGCTTGGCTGACTATTGGAAAAATTCAAAATGAATAACACTCTTTGGTTGTCAGTGATACAATATACATAATTTCTGGTATTCTTGGCAACGTGGAACGATGCAAAACACATTGTGCATCATTAAATCTGAAGTTGTGTACAGAAAATGTCGTCATCAAGAGACCATGACGTGAGCGCGGTTTTGAACAGCGCGCGCATCAATATGGCGCCCGTGTAGCCAGTCGGCCAGCCTCTCTCTATACACGGCGCGTGGGGGGGACTGGGGGGGGTAGCGTGATCCTCCCACGCGCTACGTCCCCCTGGCGAAACTCCTCACTGTCAGGTGAAAAGAAGCGGCTGGCGACTCCACGTGTATGGGAGGAGGCGTGTGGTAGTCTGCAGCCCTCCCCGGATCGGCAGAAGGGGGTGGGGCAGCGACCGGGACGGCTCGGAAGAGTGGGGTAATTGGCCGGGTACAATTGGGGAGAAAAAGGGGTTAACCACCCCTCCCCCCAAAAAAAGATACTCGAGCATGCAACACACACGCGCACGCGCGTGCACACAAACGCACGCTCATAGAGTACGGCAGTCCTGTGCATCAGATTGATAAAGTCTGCATGAAGAATTTCCCCTCACTGCCTAACCCCCCCCTCATTCCAATGACTCACGTTCGAATCCTCCCAAGCTATTGTGGGAAATAGTAAAACACACGCACACACGCGCACACGCACACGCACACGCACACGCACACACAAAACGGGTTTTTTTCAGTTCCGGAAGACGTTTCTGGAAGGGACATTAGGCACTACAGTATAACATGATACCAGCCCTCTAAATGGCAGGAGCCTCCACTGTTGAAAGGACTCTTTTTGTGCTTTTCACCCCCCCCTCGTCTCTTTCACCCCCACCCTCTCTCTCTCTGTCTCTTTCACTTGCTCTCTGTCTCTGTCTCTGTGTGTGTGTGTGTGACTCTTTTATTGCTCGCCCTCTCTCGCTCTCCCTCTCTCGCTCTCCCCCTTTCTCCCTCTCCCTTTCTTCCAGTTGTTGACTAGCTTCAGGGCTCTGAGCCGTGTTCCTCGTCCTCTCGCTATGATGAAGAGTGTCGCTGTCTTTGTGTGTGTGTGTGTGTGTGTGTGTGTGTGTGTGTGTGTGTGTGTGTGTGTGTGTGTGTGTGTGTGTGTGTGTGTTACTGTGCGTGTGTGCAGGTCTTGGTATTTGTTTGTGTGCGCTTGTGAAACAAACGCCCCCAACAGTTCATAAAATTCACCGGGTCTCAGGCTGTTTTTTACTTCTTATTTTTTTGCAGGCGGGGTGGGGGTGGGGGGGGGGTCCGAGGGTGGGGGTGGGTGGGCTGCTGACACTGTTTTTAGTGTGATGTGTGTTAAAGTGCGTGTGTATATTTGTGTCCCGACGTGTTTGTGAGTGCTTCTGTGTGTGTGTGTGTGTGTGTGCGTGTGTGTGTGTGTGTGTGTGTGTGTGTGTGTGTGTGTGTGTGTGTGTGTGTGTGTGTGTGTGTGTGCGTATCCCCGTGCATACATTTTATTGTGTGCCCGCTGACCTCTCCCGCAATACTCCAGGTGATTAATGAGCAGCACGCGGGGCACTGACAGCCCCCCCACCCCCTCCCCCTCTACGGGGAGTTCCGGGTAATTTCTGCCCCTTCTGGTTTCGGGGGTTTCGTCTGGGGTCAAACACAGTTTGGAGTGCGCCTGGAAAAGAGGGAGTTTAGCCTCGTGGGGCCGAGCCCACCGCGGCTGGCTGCTGTCGGTGTAGAGGTGATTGTAACCGTCCTCTTCATCGCTGTCCTCTTCATCACTGCCCTCTTCAGACCGGTTCTGTTCGACTCAAATATGGCACCGCTGCAAATTTAGTTTACAACAAGACGCCTCATGAGCGTCGAAAGTCAGCACAGCACATGGGAACTGTAGTTTGTTAGACGTCATTAGGTCGATGTAACGAGGTTAAAAAGGGCTTCAGCTGGGGCATCCGGGTAGCGCAGCGGTCTGTTCCGTTGCCTAGCAACACGGGGCTCGCCGGTTCGAATCCCCGTGTTACCTCCGGCTTGGTCGGGCCTCCGTACAGTCACCATTGGCCGTGTCTGCTGGGTGGGAAGCCGGATGTGGGTGTGTGTCCTGGTCGCCGCACTAGCGCCTCCTGTGGTCGGTCGGGGTACCTGTTCGAGGGGGAACTGAGGGGAGTAGCGTGACCCTCCCACGCGCTACGTCCCCTTGGTGAAACTCCTCACTGTCAGGTGAAAAGAAGCGGCTGGTGACTCCACATGAACGGGAGGAGGCACGTGGTAGTCTGCAGCCCTCCCCGGATCAGCGGAGGGGGGTGGAGTAGTGACCGGGACGGCTCGGAAGAGCGGGGTAATTGGCCGGATACAATTGGAGAGAAAATTAGGGAACCCTCCCCAAAAAAGGTCCCTCACCTGTGTGAATGTACATATTAAGTAGATCTGAACAAGACCGGGTCAGAACCTACTATATGGCTGGACCGTGTATGGTCAATCGTGGCAGGGATAGTCCGTGGGGGGGGGGGGTCTGTAAAGTGGATTCCTGGATATTAAATGTCCATCTGCAGTTGTCGGTAGTGGTCCCGGATCTATCATAGTCTACTGAAGTAGCACATCACGTGACACGGTCAAGCCGGGTTCGAGTAGAAAGGGTTGAAGTTGCAGGACCACTTCCCACTCACATCTCGGGATGTTGGACTGGGAAGACGACTTAATTTAATTGCAAGTATATTAATCCGATCATCCGCTCCCTCCCCACCCCTTTCCTCGGCTTCTAGCTGCGGAGGCCTCTCGTGCTTCTAAGACTCGCTCTGTAGCGACAGGCACGTTCACGGAGAGTGGCTCCTGGCCTCTGATGTGACCGCGCCATGAATTGCGCATCAACTGCCACCGCTATCTGCCCCGTCTCGAGGCCCGGTCCACAGCAGATATTGCACCAAGTGGTATTACAGCGAAAACATGCCCCGTAAAGTTGTGCAGCTGAGTGCAATTTGTCCTTGTTTTGCGTCTGATCACAATTACCCATGTGGCAAAGTATAAGTGGCGGCTTCGTGCCAAGAACACGGCGGGCGGACTCGGTGTCGTCCTCGATGTCGTCAAGTGCAGCGAGAACCGTGTGACCCAGAAGCCAGTATCTGAGAACGATTCTGGTCTCCCGTTAAATCGAGAAGTGGTATGTCAGCCCACGAGCACGCCCGGCATGGCGAGGCCTTCGCCTGTCACCACTGCCCTGATCACCGGGACATCTCGGGGGTCGGTTACCAGCAGCCCCCTGAAGTGGGACGTCTGGGGGTCGGTTACCAGCAACTCCCTGAAATGGGACGTCCTGGGGTCGGTTACCAGCAACTCCCTGAAGTGGGACGTCTGGGGGTCGGTTACCAGCAGCCCCCTGAAGTGGGACGTCTGGGGGTCGGTTACCAGCAGCCCCCTGAATTGGGACGCCTGGGGTCGGTTACCAGCAGCCCCCTGAAGTGGGACGTCTGGGGGTCGGTTACCAGCAACCCCCTGAAGTGGGACGTCTGGGGTCGGATACCAGCAGCCCCCTGAAGTGGGACGTCTGGGGGTCGGTTACCAGCCGCCCCCTGAAGTGGGACGTCTGGGGGTCGGTTACCAGCAGCCCCCTGAAGTGGGACGTCTGGGGGTCGGTTACCAGCAGCCCCCTGAAGTGGGACGTCTGGGGGTCGGTTACCAGCAACCCCCTGAAGTGGGACGTCTGGGGTCGGTTACCAGCAACTCCCTGAAGTGGGACGTCTGGGGGTCGGTTACCAGCAGCCCCCTGAAGTGGGACGTCTGGGGGTCGGTTACCAGCAGCCCCCTGAAGTGGGACGTCTGGGGGTCGGTTACCAGCAGCCCCCTGAAGTGGGACGTCTGGGGGTCGGTTACCAGCAACTCCCTGAAATGGGACGTCTGGGGTCGGTTACCAGCAGCCCCCTGAAGTGGGACGTCTGGGGGTCGGTTACCAGCAGCCCCCTGAAGTGGGACGTCTGGGGGTCGGTTACCAGCAGCCCCCTGAAGTGGGACGTCTGGGGGTCGGTTACCAGCAACTCCCTGAAATGGGACGTCTGGGGGTCGGTTACCAGCAGCCCCCTGAAGTGGGACGTCTGGGGGTCGGTTACCAGCAGCCCCCTGAAGTGGGACGTCTGGGGGTCGGTTACCAGCAACTCCCTGAAATGGGACGTCTGGGGGTCGGTTACCAGCAACTCCCTGAAGTGGGACATTCCAGATCCCAGACTCCATATGAATGCAACAGAAGCGCTGGTGTTTGTGAATTGGACTTTTTTGTTTGTTTGTTTTGTTTTCTTCATTAAGGCTCATTTGCATAGAAAGGGGGCAATTTTGTGCCAAATGTGTTCATATTACCTTGCAAATCGCACCAGAGCACCGAGACGCTGTTTGATTGGCAGTGCAGTTAGGGGTGTTTTGAGAATTACAGGGTTTCTTTCTTCTTCTTCTTCTTCTTCTTCTCCTTCTTCTTCTTCTTCTTCTTCTTCTTCTTCTTCTTCTTCTTCTTCTTCTTCTTCTTCTTCTTCTTCTTCTTCTTCTTCTTCTTCTTCTTTGTGCCGGTCTCCTGTGAGGGTTTTGTCAGGGTGATTGTTGTTTGTGGTGCTTTAACTGTGCGCCCTCCCTCGTGCCTCTCAGCGTTCGGCCGACCAATCCGGTGACGTTGTTGGTCACCTGATCCAGCGGCCCAATCGTGTCAAACATGATCACTCACTCAGTCAGTGACACTCGCGTTTGTAGGGCTGGCTCGCAGGCTGGTCTTGCCAAAAATTGGCAGTTGTAGTTGGGTTTAATAAATGAGCCGCTGGATTTGTTTGTTTTTTGTTACTTGTGACCCTCAGTACGTTTGCATGATGTTAGAAAAAGTGGATATATTGTGTTAGTCCGACTACAACTGGACTTTTAAAATGCATGTAGGCGTGTTAGTCCGACTGAAATCCTACCAAATCGAATTTCTCTAAGTGGGACTAACACATCTAGATGACGCGGTTGGTGATGGATTTACTCTGGCACGAACTGGCCTAGGCGTTCTGCGCATGATCCACAGTTCCCGCGGCGGTCTTTCACCCGGAAGTGGAACAGCGTAGTATCAAAGGTATCAACATGGCGAGTGCTCGAGCGAAAACCACGCATTTCTGGACGGACGAACTAGTTGACTTGTTTACTTGTTAACTTGTTGCCGATTTGTTTGTCGCAACAGGTCAACCGGAAGAGGGTCCAATAGCAACCAGCTGAAAGGGGGCATATCGCCACCTACCGTACCGGAGTGGGACGTACTTCCGTCAATAAATCGATTCCCCCCCGGTTCTTGTATGCCAAGGGTGTTACCAAGATAATAGAGATTGGCTTTCGCCTCGCTCTCCACCTTGTGTCACTTTCCAGAAAACTGAGTCCAGTTGTGCCTGGTTCTTCTGCAGCAGGCTGCCGGTCTGTTGTCAAGGCCAACGCTCTCTTTTTGCACGGCTTTTGGCGCGCTGCTGTAGTAAAGGACTCGCTCTTCAAGTTTGTAGTTGCTTCTTTAACTGCCCCTATGAGCATGACTAGTATTAGATGAAATCACCTACTTACACCCCCCCTGCTCTTACCCCCCCCCAGGTTACCTTGTCAACACCAGCCTCCGATGTGGCCCCTGAAGATTGCAAGCATCATTTCAGCCAATCATGTCAAAGGATTATCCCCCCTGCAGCAAACATCTAATCTAAACATGATATTGGCTGAATTTAAATTGAGAATTTAGAGGAAACTTGAGGGGGAACCATAACGTTTTATAATGAGGCGCCCGCCTGCATTTGCATGGTAAATACTTGCACCTTGCAGGTGTGCATATGCACACACGTGCGCTTGTGCGCGCAGTGCAAATAGTATATGCTCTCTCTGGCTCTCCCACGTGCACGCATGCGCACACAAACACACACACACACACACGTGTGCTAAGTCACCAAGGTCCCGACTTAATGTCAAAGGCATTTTTTTCACGCTCCACAGACTGAATAGACAGTTCGTTTGGCCTCTGGTCATCCCATTGTGGGGAATTGTTTGCACATGTGAAGAGAGCCCCTCACATCAGCCTTGTCCTCTCTCATCGTTTATCCTCCTTAGAGAGACACTTGCAGAAAGCAGGCTGTAGGGGCGTCTGGGTAGCGTAGCGGTGTTGCCTACCAACAGGGGGGTCGCCGGTTCGAATCCCCTTGTTACCTCCGGTTTGGTCGGGCTTCCCTACAGACGTGATTGGCTGTATCTGTGGGTACGTATCCTGGTTGCTGCACTAGCGCCTCCTCTGGTCGGACAGGGGGGGGGGGGGATAGCGTGATCCTCCCACGCACTACGTCCCCCTTGGTGAAACTCCTCACTGTCAGGTGAAACTCCTCACTGTCGGGTGGGAAGCCAGATATGGGTATGTGTCCTGGTCGCTGCACTAGCGCCTCTTCTGGTCGGTCGGGGCGCCTGTTCAGGGAGGAGGGGGAACTAGGGGGAATAGTGGGATCCTCCCACGCACTACGTCCCCCCTGGTGAAACTCCTCACTGTCAGGTGAAAAGACGTGGCTGGTGACTCTACAGACAGCTGGCTGTGTCTGCCATACCCATATCTGGGAACCCGGATGTGGGTATGTATCCTTGTTGCTGCACTAGCGCCTCCTCTGGTCGGACAGGGGGGGGATAGCGTGATCCTCCCACGCACTACGTCCCCCCTTGGTGAAACTCCTCACTGTCAGGTGAAAAGACGTGGCTGGTGACTCTACAGACAGCTGGCTGTGTCTGCCATACCCATATCTGGGAAGCCGGATGTGGGTACGTATCCTTGTTGCTGCACTAGCGCCTCCTCTGGTCGGACAGGGGTGGGGGGATAGCGTGATCCTCCCACGCACTACATCCCCCTTGGTGAAACTCCTCACTGTCAGGTGAAAAGACATGGCTGGTGACTCTACAGACAGTTGGCTGTGTCTGCGGGTGGGAAGCCAGATATGGGTATGTGTCCTGGTCGCTGCACTAGCGCCTCCTCTGGTCGGACAGGGGGGCGCCTGTTCAGGGAGGAGGGGGAACTGGGGGGGGGGGATAGCGTGATCCTCCCGCATGCTACGTCCCCCTGGTGAAACTCCTCACTGTCAGGTGAAAAGAAGGGAGGATCAGAGGAGGCATGTGGTAGTCTGCAGCCCTCCCTGGATCGGCGGAGGGGGTGGAGCAGCCCGGAAGGGTGGGGCGATTGGCCGGATACAACTGGGGGGGGAGGAGGAGGAAGAAGGGTGTGTGTGTGTGTGTGTGTGTGTGGGGGGGCGGGGGTGGGTGGATAAAAAAAACTAAAGCTTTTGCAGCGTGCACATCAAGCAAGCTCTGCAGCTAAGATGGCCACCAGTGTGCAACCGTGCACCTTTTTTGTGTTTCTTCCACAACACCAGATGTGTCTTGTCTCTGTTCAGTGATATAATGGAGGGCTTCAGTACATTATGTCATGATTACCCAGAGCCCAGATGAGACATTTCCACGGTGAGTCATGTTTACAGTGCGAGGCGGTTGTGGCCGGCCTGCTATTCTCCACAGACTTGGCACGGACAGTTAACAGCGCGCTAATTGGCGGAGACACAAACAAAACCCAGGACAAGTAATATTTGTCCCGCTTGCAGGATGCTGATTCGAGGCCTCCCCTCTCATCCGGGTGCACGGTGGCGCCGCCGCCGCCGACCTGTAGTTGCGTGCCGCTCTGACACCGCGGACGGCGCGTTAACGAGGCCTCGGGAAAGCACGCGGAGCAGGGTGCTGTGTAGCGGTGCCGTTTAATTAGGTTTGTAGTGGTGCCAGGAGCTGGCTGCCTGGCTCCTAAATAACAATGCCGGGGATGTTTTCTGCCTCGCAGGTCCTTCTGAGGCTTGCTGGCAGCGGGGCTTGCGGAGGTGTGTCCCGGACTGTCGTAGTCCGTGTCTTCCTGTCTCGCCACCTGTTTCTAAAGTGGAGGCTATCGGATTCTGCCGAAGCCCGTGTCGAGTCTTTATCTCTCCTCAGCTCTACCCCGGCTTGTTTGTGCAGTGTGTGTGTGGTTCAGATAGGGGTGGCGGTCACCAAGCAACGGGCACAGCAACAACTTGGCGGCAGGCATGTCGGAGAGCCTTGTGTTTTTGCTGCTCTTTTGGCAACATCGCAGCCCTTCTGAACCGCCTCGCTCCCCGTCGGTCAGGGTGCTGACGAGTGGCCCCGCCCCCTTCCCCGGCCACTTCTGCGCCGAGCTACTCGGCCAAACGGTCTTCCTCTCAAGCGCCACGTTGTCCGGTCGCTCTCCCCCCCCCCCCCGTCCTCTGTCGCAGCGTGGGCGTTATGGTGGAAAGTTTGATTTGGTTGCCCCCGGCAACCAAGTCTGGAATTCTGTCGGGGGGGGGGGGGGCGGGGGTGTCCTTCCTCCAGTGGCCTGGTCCTGAGCTGAATTCAGAGTAGCC
>NC_079230.1:28817387-28824308 GCF_029633865.1 Lampris incognitus
TGTTATCGGAGCTGCCGGTCTGCACAGGCTAGCAGTTAGCTTAGCCTGCCCCGCTCTCCAGCCGATCCAGCATCTCAGCCACCAAACGAAGACAAACTTAGACGTGGACAAAGACACTGCAATGGACGGCACTGGGTGAGGCCGCCGCCAGACCGCCCTCTATGTTATCGGAGCTGCCGGTCTGCATAGGCTAGCAGTTAGCTTAGCCTGCCCCGCTCTCCCAGCCGATCCAAGATCTCAGCCACCAAACGAAGACAAACTTAGACGTGGACAAAGACACTGCATGGACGGCACTGGGTGAGGCCGCCGCAAACGCGAATTCGTGCCGCCATCTTCCCACACCGGAAGCGGAAATTGGTCAGTCATTTGTGTGTGTGTGTGTGTGTGTGTGTACCTGAGTGTGTGTTGTTGTCCTTTCAGCACGTGTGTCAGCATGTGGTTGCGTGTCCAGCCGTGTGTGTTTCCGGCACAGCGCGGTGTGAAAGGCCTGTGTGCGTCGCCCGCTCGGGTTTCCAGTGGCCCGTGGAAAAGATGACGTTCCACCCGGAGACTCACAGGCTTGTAAAAGTGTTCCCCTCTCCCCCATTAAGAGCCGCTCCCCGGCCTTCTCACAGACCCCCTCCCCTCCCCTCCCCTGTTCTGCAGCCGACCTCACTTCCTGTCACCACCCCGGGGTCTGTGCCGCGGCTGCCAGTTTGGAAACGGAAGTGGAGCTGCCGTCCGTCATGGCTGCCGGGTTCGGAGGCGGTCTCCTGGTCCAGGCTGTGGACTGGCACTGTGCAGGGTCCGTCTTCAGATGGTCGCCAATGGAAAAGGCCACAGTGTGGCTCAGTGCCAAGCACCACGTGTATATTTTACTGGGGTGGATATCCGTCCCAGGTGTTGAAACGTGTCAGGGCTGCACGGTGAGGTAATTAGCGGTCCGTAATCGCCATCGTTTAAGGGCGGATGAGCACTCGGGGCCTCCTCACGATTCTCCCCGATATGGGAGCTGCTGGGTGGGGGAGAGCGAGGTTCAGTTCACATGCAGCACGGAGACGAGGAGGTGCCGTCCCAGCGCAGGTCATCAGAAAACATGTCACTGATACGGACTTCCTGTCTGGACTCCCTCTTCTCTTCCTCCTCCTCAGTTGTTCTCACGTGCACCGGGATGCCATTCCTTCACTAGCTGAACACACATGCCAGCGGTCCTTTCAGGTAGAGTAGTTAATGCCTATAAAAGACCATGTAAGGCCAGCTGGTTTCGAGTTTCGGGTTCAAAAAGAAAGAAAGGGCGTCCGGGTGGCGGGGCGGTCTACCAACACGGGGATCGCCGGTTCGAATCCCCGTGTTACCTCCGGCTTGGTCGGGCGTCCTACAGACTCAACTGGCAGTGTCTGCGGGTGGGAAGCCGGATGTGAGTATGTGTCCTGGTCGCTGCACTAGCGCCTCCTCTGGTCGGTCGGGGTACCTGGTCGTGGGGGGGGCGCGTGATCCTCCCACGCGCTACGTCCCCCTGGTGAAACTCCTCACCGTCAGGTGAAAGGAAGCGGCTGGCGACTCCACATGTATCGGAGGAGGCACGTGGTAGTCTGCAGCCCTCCCCGGATCGGCCGAGGGGGTGGAGCAGCGACCGAGAAGGGCTCGGAAGAGTGGGGGTAACTGGAAGGGTGCAATTGGGGAGAAAAAGAGGGGGGTGGGGGGGGGTCCACAAAGAAGAAAGAAAGAGAAACGGAAACGGAATCAGACGTGTGATGAGACACTAGCGGTACACCGAGACGCGCCGCCATCGGGACCACCTGAGAGAAGGAATTCGACAAGAACGGAGACGGAGGTGCGGCTGTCGGAGCTGAGGTGACGCCGCGCGGCAGCGCGGGGTGGCGGAGGTTGGCCGGATGTGATGGGCGGAGCGTCGCTCCTCCTCCGCAGCCCGAGCCGACGCAGGCAAGGAAACCCGCGACGAGGACTAAAAGAGAGGCGAACGGGAAGGCTTTCGCTTTTCTTGTGGCTCGTGGCGCTCCTCTCCTTCCATCCCTGAGCTCCCAGAATGCACCTCTCTCCCCAATGACCCGCTGCCTCGCCTCGTCGGCGGGAAGAGTTGGCATTGTTCAGCACGACAGGATCGCCGTATTTAGGCCAACGCCGCTGGGAAGCGCCAGGATGCGGGGAGAGGGAAATGAGCGAGACACTATGGGGAATTTTCTGGAAGGCACAACCTTATTACGCGGGCTACCCTCCTCTCCGCTGTGTGAAATGCCGATTGACTCCAATTAGCTGTTGGCATTCGGCACGACACGTGTCTCCCAACGGCACCGCCGCCATTGCTGCTGTGGCGGGGACTTGTGGCGGCAGACGGTACTATCTGGAGATAGACGGCGCCACGGAGGGGGGTGTCGGCGTTGGTGGGGAGGTGGGACACCGGGGGGGGGGTGTACACCTCAACACCCGCCTTAGATTAGTAGTTTATGATAAGGGGGGATGACATCTGTGTCAGATAGCCGAGGTGGGAAGGGGGGCAGAGGTTGGAAGGGGGGCAGAGGTTGGAAGGGGGGCAGAGGTTGGAGAAATTCGCCGGATTTATTCCCTCGCAGGCCAATTACCCTCCTCCGCACGGGAACGGGGGCTAAACGGCCATATGCAGCAGTACCGAGGGGTACAGTGGCGTGCAAAATATAGAGCAGATTGGGCGGGATAGTCTGGCAGTACTGCAGACTGGAAACACGTCCACGGTTTGCAGGTTTACGTCTCCTCGCCTCACCCTACTTACGTTTCTATATGAAGCTCCGCGCCGGGGCCTGTTGTAAAAGACTCAGCGCGCTTGCTCTTTCAATTTGAGACACAATTGCGGGGCCAGATAGAGGGCCCGCGTGCCAGGGCACCAATCATCCCAGGGCGTCGGGCAAAATTGAATTTCCCATGAATACGTGATCGGCTGTGATGGCGTCCCAGCGTGCACGGCGCTGCGCTAATCCAACGAGTGGGGCTGGGCGGGCGGGGAGGAGGGGGGGCGAGAACGGGGGATGCCGCCAACGCTGGGGTCACGACAGCTGCACGAGCACACACACACAACACACACACAGACACACACACACACACACACACACACACACACACACACACACACACACACACACACACACACACACACACACACACACACACACACACACACACACACAGAGCTATGAGTAAAGGAACCCCTACAACACAATCACACACACAGCTGGACGGTGACAGTTGCCTCTTTCTGTGTGTGTGTGTGTGTGTGTGTGTGTGTGTGTGTGTGTGTTGTGTGTAAGTGAGACAGCACTAGAGAGACAGCTAGAGAGAGAGAGAGCTAGAGAGAGAGAGAGCTGGAGAGAGAGAGCTAGAGAGAGAGAGAGCTAGAGAGAGAGAGCTGGAGAGAGAGCTAGAGAGAGAGAGCTAGAGAGAGAGAGCTGGAGAGAGAGAGAGCTAGAGAGAGAGAGAGCTGGAGAGAGAGAGCTGGAGAGAGAGAGAGCTGGAGAGAGAGAGCTAGAGAGAGAGAGAGCTAGAGAGAGAGAGAGCTGGAGAGAGAGAGCTGGAGAGAGAGAGAGCTGGAGAGAGAGAGCTAGAGAGAGAGAGAGCTAGAGAGAGAGAGCTGGAGAGAGAGAGCTAGAGAGAGAGAGAGCTAGAGAGAGAGAGAGCTAGAGAGAGAGAGCTGGAGAGAGAGAGCTAGAGAGAGAGAGAGCTGGAGAGAGAGAGCTAGAGAGAGAGAGCTAGAGAGAGAGAGCTGGAGAGAGAGAGCTAGAGAGAGAGAGCTGGAGAGAGATAGCTAGAGAGAGAGAGAGCTAGAGAGAGAGAGCTGGAGAGAGAGAGCTAGAGAGAGAGAGCTAGAGAGAGAGAGAGCTAGAGAGAGAGAGCTGGAGAGAGAGCTAGAGAGAGAGAGCTAGAGAGAGAGAGCTGGAGAGAGAGAGCTAGAGAGAGAGAGCTAGAGAGAGAGAGCTGGAGAGAGAGAGCTAGAGAGAGAGAGCTAGAGAGAGAGAGCTGGAGAGAGAGAGCTAGAGAGAGAGAGAGCTAGAGAGAGAGAGCTAGAGAGAGAGAGCTAGAGAGAGAGAGCTGGAGAGAGAGAGCTAGAGAGAGAGAGCTAGAGAGAGACAGCTAGAGAGAGAGAGCTAGAGAGAGAGCTGGAGAGAGAGAGCTAGAGAGAAAGAGCTGGAGAGAGAGAGAGCTAGAGAGAGACAGCTAGAGAGAGAGAGCTAGAGAGAGAGACAGCTAGAGAGAGAGAGAGAGCTAGAGAGAGAGCTGGAGAGAGAGAGACAGATACTTCAGGAGTATTGTGTGTGTACTAAGTGTGGGTATATGTGAGCCTTTGGGATCATGCAGGGTGCACATGGTATCATGCTCAGCACCTGCTGAATGATTGCCTGTGTGTGCGTCTGTGTGTGTGTGTGTGTGTGTGTGTGTGTGTGTGTGTGTGAGAGAGAGAGAGAGAGAGAGAGAGAGACCACTCATCTTCATGAGTATTTTCATCTTGAGTTTTTTTTGTTTTGTTGCCTGGCCAGTGTGCTGTCACCCTCTCCAGTGCATTTACCGAGCACTTGTGGGCCACTGTAATGTAATACCTCCAGCTGAAGCATCATGCCCATCATCTCTGCTGCCGCTAAGTGCCTCTCCAGCCCCGGCCCCTCATGTGCCCAGCACAGCCCCTCATGTGCCCAGCGCAGCCCCTCATGTGCCCAGCCTGGCCCCTCATGTGCCCAGCGCAGCCCCTCATGTGCCCAGCCTGGCCCCTCATGTGCCCAGCGCAGCCCCTCATGTGCCCAGCCTGGCCCCTCATGTGCCCAGCGCAGCCCCTCATGTGCCCAGCCTGGCCCCTCATGTGCCCAGCCTGGCCCCTCATGTGCCAAGCGCAGCCCCTCATGTGCCCAGCGCGGCCCTTCATGTGCCCAGCCTGGCCCCTCATGTGCCCAGCGCAGCCCCTCATGTGCCCAGCGCGGTCCCTCATGTGCCCAGCGCAGCCCCTCATGTGCCCAGCGCAGCCCCTCATGTGCCCAGCGCAGCCCCTCATGTGCCCAGCGCGGTCCCTCATGTGCCCAGCGCGGCCCCTCATGTGCCCAGCCTGGCCCCTCATGTGTCCAGCCTGGCCCCTCATGTGCCCAGCACAGCCCCTCATGTGCTGCCCAGCGCAGCCCCTCATGTGCCCAGCGCAGCCCCTCATGTGCCCAGCGCAGCCCCTCATGTGCCCAGCGCAGCCCCTCATGTCCCCAGCCTGGCCCCTCATGTGCCCAGCGCAGCCCCTCATGTGCTGCCCGGCGCAGCCCCCTCATGTGCCCAGCGCAGCCCCTCATGTGCCCAGCCTGGCCCCCTCATGTGTCCAGCACAGCCCCTCATGTGCCCAGCGCAGCCCCTCATGTGCCCAGCCCAGGCCCCTCATGTGCCCAGTGCAGCCCCTCATGTGCCCAGCCCAGCCCCTCATGTGTTGCCCAGCGCAGCCCCTCATGTGTTGCCCAGCGCAGCCCCTCATGTGCCCAGCCCGGCCCCTCATGTGCCCAGCCTGGCCCCTCATGTGTCCAGCCCGGCCCCTCATGTGCCCAGCCTGGCCCCTCATGTGTCCAGCCTGGCCCCTCATGTGCCCAGCCTGACCCCTCATGTGTCCAGCCTGGCCCCTCATGTGCCCAGCGCAGCCCCTCATGTGCCCAGCCCAGCCCCTCATGTGCCCAGCCCAGCCCCTCATGTGTTGCCCAGCGCAGCCCCTCATGTGCTCAGCCTGGCCCCTCATGTGTTGCCCAGCGCAGCCCCTCATGTGCCCAGCCCGGCCCCTCATGTGCCCAGCCTGGCCCCTCATGTGCCCAGCCCGGCCCCTCATGTGCCCAGCCCGGCCCCTCATGTGCCCAGCCTGGCCCCTCATGTGCCCAGCCTGGCCCCTCATGTGCCCAGCCCGGCCCCTCATGTGCCCAGCCTGGCCCCTCATGGTGTCCAGCCTGGCCCCTCATGTGCCCAGCACAGCCCCTCATGTGCTGCCCAGCGCAGCCCCTCATGTGCCCAGCCCAGCCCCTCATGTGCCCAGTGCAGCCCCTCATGTGCCCAGCCCAGCCCCTCATGTGTTGCCCAGCGCAGCCCCTCATTGTGCCCAGCCCGGCCCTCATGTGCCCAGCCTGGCCCCCTCATGTGTCCAGCCTGGCCCCTCATGTGCCCAGCCTGACCCCTCATGTGTCCAGCCTGGCCCCTCATGTGCCCAGCGCAGCCCCTCATGTGCCCAGCGCGGTCCCTCATGTGCCCAGCCCAGTCCCTCATGTGTTGCCCAGCGCAGCCCCTCATGTGCCCAGCCCAGCCCCTCATGTGTTGCCCAGCGCAGCCCCTCATGTGCTCAGCCCGGCCCCTCATGTGTTGCCCAGCGCGGCCCCTCATGCACTCCACAAAGGATACCAGCATTTCCTTTGTTGCCAGTGTGCCCCTGAATCCAGTTCATATGATTTTGCTGTGTAGTCCATGTAGTGCATATATGTAGTTCATGTAGTTCGTGTATTTCATGTAGTTCATGTATTTCGTGTAGTTCATGTATTTCGTGTAGTTCATGTAGTTCGTGTATTTCATGTAGTTCATGTATTTCGTGTAGTTCATGTAGTTCGTGTATTTCATGTAGTTCGTGTATTTCATGTAGTTCATGTATTTCGTGTAGTTCATGTATTTCATGTAGTTCATGTATTTCATGTAGTTCATGTATTCCATGTAGTTCGGGGAGCAGTAACGAGGGAGTATCAAGGAGAGTTGATGCCTTTGGGCTCGTCTCCTGTGGCAGACGATGCCTGTGCTGCATGACTCACTCAGTTACAGGCAGACGTGTCTGCACCCGCCACACACACACACACACACACACACACACAAACAGACACACACACACACACACAAACAGACACACACACACCCCTCTTCATTCCCTCACTCTGCAGCAGCACCTTGCAGCCTGGCTCCACGGGTCTT
>NC_079230.1:28824508-28827008 GCF_029633865.1 Lampris incognitus
TGCTGAAGGCGGCTCTGCCCTCTGCCACCACCTCCCGTCCTCATGTGTGCGCGCGGCTAACACTTTGGGGGCTTTACTCTCATTCATAATGAACTACTGACTCCAGTACTGGATGTAGGGCAAGCGATGCTCAGATATGTAGGGTGAAAACGTACACATGCCTATCCAAACCCACGTCCTGACAAGTGTTGAACAGGTTTAGGATAGGCTGTTGCTCGAGACTACTCAAATACTGAGCAGCGAATGAGGCGATGCCTTCAGCATCATCATCATCATCATCATCATCATCATCATCGCTTGAGATTACCCGTGTTCGGTCGTATTCATAACAGTCAAGAGCAGCACGGACATTGTCGCCTAAATGCCATGTGGTTTGGTCTGAATATGATCTGGATCCCTAAAACATTTTAGTTATCATATTAAGAGTGAAATCCAGCATATGGTGGGAGAAGTTGTCTTCTGTCAAACTTCCGGCAGATGTTCAAGCCACGAAGCCATGTCCATTTTAGCAATGTCCTCTCCCACTTTCCTAACTTCATAAGCAACTAAGCCAATTAAAAACCAGATGATTTTCCGAACACCTCCACCTGGGTGGGGGTGGATCGGTGTCTAACCGGCGGTGCACAGAGGACATGTCACATCCTCTGGGCTGGCATCTGCGACCTCCGTGTTGCGTTATTTCCCGTTATGTTTTCATCGCAGGGAGGGTGAGGAACCCGGTGGGTTATTATTCATCCTGATCATTATTCAACCTGCCTCTGGTACCGTCAGCCGCTCAGCAGGAATGGGAGAGAGAGAGAGAGAGAGAGAGAGAGAGAGATGAGAGAGAGAGAGAGAGAGAGAGAGAGAGAGAGAGAGAGAGAGAAGGAGAGAGAGAGAGAGAGAGAGAGAGAGAGAGAGAGAGAGAGAGAGAGAGAGAGAGAGGAGAGAGAGAGAGAGAGAGAGAAGAGAGAGAGAGAGAGAGAGAGAGATGGAGGATCAAGGAAAGAAAGAGACACAGGCAGGGCTCGCCGTGGAAAATCCTGCGCCGGTACCAGAATAGTTAAGCTGTACGTTAGCAGAGGCTCAGCGGGGATGGTTCCCATCCACTTACTGTCCAGATTCCAGCCATGCAACCCAGACAGCAAAACTGCTGTGGCCCGGACCCGTCCCACACAGACACTGTCATCCGGCCCACATTCCGCGTGGAATGATGGCACTTGGGCGGTCCGCTCCGGTTTGCCAGATCTGAACCAAGCCATAGCAATGCCGCATGTGCCACATATTTGCCAAAGTTGCCCATATTTGTTTTGTGATATTTGGGCCATATTCACCATTTACCACACGGGGCCACTTCAGGGTCACATCCAGATCACATGTTGCCCAGAGCACCGCATCTTGCCCAGAAAGGCCCACATTTGATTTGGCATATTTGGGCCATATTTGCTACTATACATGTGGGCCACTCAGGCTCACATCCATTTTGTCCGGGCCAGAAGAAGACCATCGGTGCTGCATCACTGCCTGAAGCAGCCCACATCTGGATGCTGTCTGGGAAACAGCCCACAGATACACTGATCACTTCCACTGACTTGCTGGCTGCACGCCGTGACACCAACTGGAGGTCTACTGTAGTGAATCTGTTGTGGTACGAGCCAGCTTCCACTGGCACATTCCTGAGATGTCCAGTGGCTTGTTGGTCATGCTGGAGTTCATTAACATCTCCCACCTCGTCTTGATGCACGCTCCATAATCCAGGTAAGAGCGTCAAAGAAGAGACTGTCCTCCACCCAAAAAACGAGCCCAAAGGTCGTTTGTACAAGCAGCTTATTACGACCTATAGTGAGGTTTTAAGCTACTTCCTCGCGGTCCTCCGTCTTATAACACGTGACTTTCCCTGTAACAATAAGCATCTCCTTCCATAAGCTCTCGCGTGAACGAATATTAATAAAAGCAAAGTTTAATGTCACATGGGGGTTATATTGTGCACGCTAGCTGACTTGCTAACTTGTGGCTAACGTTAAGTTAGCTCTTATGACGTCATCATAGGTAAACATACTGCCAATAGCAACCTTACTTACTGTACTAGATGGAGAAACAACACAAAAACACACTGACTACATATTTTACTGTTCTCAAATTGTTTAAAAAAAAACCCACAATGCACCGAGGCGAAAAGTGTCCGTGGCATATCTCCTGCCGCCGATAGGGGCGCTAATTTAGGAAACGATCCTGTGGGTAGGAGGACAAACGACATATGTGGTCGTATTGGTTGGAGGACTTGATGGCCAACGTTGAATCAGTTCATCTGGATAAAACGTTGATTGACAGATACGTTGAGTGGTGAAACGTATCTGCCAATCAACGTTGTATCCAGGTGAACTGATTCAACCTGCTGTGGTGTCCCACCGTGCTGTGCCGCGTCACAGCAGAGAAGAGGCGAGCGTCTGCTGGAATAACAGCTTCATGGCGGCTGAGGGCTCGTGTGCTTCATCAGCTTAGTGCCTGTCGACAATTTTGC